>NW_020537353.1:0-26753 GCF_003426905.1 Ctenocephalides felis
TTCGAAAGATATTGGTTGGAAATCGTGCTGCTTAGTTTTAGGTAAATATTCGATTTTGAACTTTTTTTAGATTTAATTAATATTTTTATATCAACGTTTAAAAATTTCATACATAAAAATACGGTAAAAAATAAGATATATTTTTTTTAAATATTTACAGACTTCCCGAGACGTAGAAGTTTCAAATAAAAACAATGTGAATTGTCATGTGAGCAAGAATAACTACAAGAAACTATATTTCAATATTCTTAAAGATTGCTGAACAAAACGGAAAAAACTAAAAATATAGAATGACCCAAGGGTCATGCATTTTTCACGATTTTCATCGTGAAATTTAAATCAGTTCCAAATAAATTATTATATAAATATTTAGTTTATTATATCTCATCTCTGATTACTTATTATTAGAGGAATTTTGCAACAAAAAATTACCAACAAATTAAATACATTCGATATATTGATTGAAGATAAATATCTTGGCCCATCAATTAAATTATAAAATATAGAATTTTTGATACGAATGAATTTTATATAAACCATTATCAAGTGTGAAATATCCAAATATCACGTTTCATTTACTCTTAATAATTATGCAAAACTAAATTAAAGCATTCTCCAACCACTAACGACGGACTCTTTCTCAAATATCTCACATCCAGTCGTAAAGTGTCGAATGACAACAAAACCGGCGGCTTTTGGAAAAACATTAACTTGAATTTCAAAAAGATTGCCTTCGAAAATCATTAATAATCATTAAATTAACGAGATCAGTCCGGATAAAATCTTTTCAGTAACACGAAGCCGAAAGTTAACAACCGCCCGACTAACCTGGTGCAGAAGTAAATGATACTCGAGGATCTATTCGTGGACATCATTAGCAGAAACATTAATTTTTCTTATTTTGCAAAAAAAGTTGAAATTCAAAAACGTGTGTTAACAAGGTGGTAAATGAGGAATGAAAAATAAAGATGAAATCGTGATAAAACAAGCAGAAAAATAAAATGAATTTAAGAAAATGGTTACGAGACAAAAAAAGATATTGCATAGGGTTATGACATTGTAGTTGAAAGTTAGTTTATAAAACATCTTATTTTATATGAGATAAAAAATAATCTTAATTTGGAAATAAAGCTAATAAAGTTGGCATCTAACAAAAGATATAACAAATAGACAAAACATCTATAGTATTGCCTTCTAAAATCCATATTAAGTAGAAGTAAGAAGCTCCTAAAAAAATTAAGAAATTCAGAACATATGGCCTTGCCTTAGAATTAAACCGTTATCCAATGCTTCCGTTTCGATTAATTATTGTTATTAATTTTTTTATTTTTATATGGTTATTATTCTATATACAACATTATATACTCTTTTAATCTCTTCTTAAAATACATCGATTCATTAAAATCATTTTTATAAAAATAATTGCAGTTTTTGTAATAAATTAATAGTTTGATACAAAGTTGCTGCGTTGTTTTCGTTAATAACCAGCACTGTCATTTTTTATATTTTTGTTTAAAGGAGTTCAGAAATAGCTTTCCAAATAGATATGTTTTAATTTTTTATCTAAGTTATTTTACAATAACTTAGATTGTAATATTCCATCCAAATTATTTCCATCTAATTTATAATAATATTGCAAAAGATGAGCACCTATGTAAAGACTGTAATAATATATAACCGAATGTACTGTGTATAGTTTGCTAGGAACAAGTTCCGAACTTTTTAAAGTTTTTACTTCTAAAGCTCAAAAAGCCTAATGCGACTTCGAATATTAACACCTTGTACAAAATATTCCTACATATATTACATGGAATATTAAAAATTATGGAAAGAAATATAATGTAAACTATATAAAACTAAATGTATTAAAAGAATTATATAAATTATAGATAAAATATGATAATCTACACTTGTGAAAAAAGTGGAATAATCAGCAAAGAACATTTCTTTTTCTGTATTATTCCGAATGAGATACAGTTAAAAGCTTATTACAGATTTTATTATTATTTATTTTTCGAGTACGTTTTTGAAAGAAACTTTATATTTGTGTTTAGCCCCGAAATTGTAACACCGGGCCCGACTTTTATGTGTGTAAGGGCAGGTGCTTATTTTACTTGTATTTTTCATTGGTCCAGAACACGCGCGCGTTTCGAGCAAATACATATAAACAATGATTATATATATATATATATATATATATATATATATATATATATCTAACTAGACTTTGCTGATATATCAAACTGATCTATGTACTGTCTTTAGTTATATGTTATTAATAAACTAGTTAATTACATAGTTGTATCATTCGATTACTTGAAGTAAATAGCTTTTATTAGATCTTTGAATATGTTATTTTCGATATCAAGTAGTATTTTGTTTGTAGAATTTTTACTACTCACTTGTCATGTTTTTTTTATACAGCTAGTTAAAGGATCTAGTAAAATATGTTAGTTATATAATATTTTCCATCTTTGATATTGCTACCATTTTCCAGGAGAAATATAAACAATTTTAAAACAAAAATGAGGACAAACTGAGATGTAAGGATTCATAATTAAAAAAAAAAACTCAAAATACCATGCCCCATTATCCTCATAATATCGAGATAATAATATCATCCAATTTTACATGTTTCAATAATTTGTGGCTATTTTGTAAAATTACTAATTCAATTTAATATAATATTGAAGAATTCTTTATTCTCAAAAAATTAAATAAACCGGGCAAATACTCAGTTTAGTCAAAAATAAAAATTGAGGAGAGTACTAAAGAATCGTATGGTTGTGATTATTTAATACGTATTTTTACCAATTTGTCAATCATTAATAATATGTATTATTTATCAACCAATCTACAATTTGTCAAAAAAATTGCTACGTTTTTCTACCAAATTTTTGTGAACATTTTATACAAAAATTTTATTGTATATAACCTTGATCTGGTATTTCGAAAAAAATATTCATCACAGGCTGTCGAATAACTATAAATTGAATTTAACTCTTGCAAAATTACTTTATTTTAACTTAATTTATATTTTCATTTTCTATTTCTCATTCTTTATACCTTTGCCAATGTTAAGGTTTAGTTGGTCTTTCTTACCCCACTCATAGACAAACTTTTATATGAAAAACTGTTGAATCTAACTTAAAAACTAGTTGTGTATGGCATCGTGCCTTAAGGCAAATTGCTGGAACTTCCCGTATCGTAACGAAATATATTCGAGAAATATTAAATGTTTTCATATTGATTATAATTCTACTCTTTGCTCTGTATCTCCGAAACGGCTAATCAGCACATCTCCCTATCAATAGGAATCGAATGTTTTTTGAACCATTCAAATCGGTTGATCCGTGCGCCTGAAAACGTGGACCAAAAATTGTATCCATACGTACATACATACCTACACACACATCCATTTTTTTACAGGTACGCCAAAATGTTCAGAAACCTTCGAAACGTGAAGAAATGTGAAAAATTTCAATTTCGATTTTTGGACGATTACAATAACTTATCCTACGAGAAGTTAAAAATAACAAATACCTGGAAGCCAAAAAAGTACCCACTAAAGAATACTTTTTGCATGAATATTGTCACATTTCTGTTTAGCTCTTGAAAGTAGGGAAGTGGGAATTATGGCGATGACTGGTTACACAACTTTGGCTCTCTACTTTAAAATAGTATCCATAAAAAATTCACTTAGCTTGTTTTTGAGATGATGGTAGACCTTTTTACATTTGATCTCCGCTCTGTCTAGTCAGTTCTAGTTCATCTACCTCAAGAAAATAAAAGTTTCCTCACATTATTCTCTTTAATTACTTTCATCTGCCGTTATACATCAATTATTTGTACAAAATTCTATATTCGTCGGTGACTTTGAAATGACAGATAGTGAATATGTACAGTTTCGAATCCGCGATTAAAAAGCTGCGAAAATGACATAATGTAGAAGTAAAGCGCCGCTTATTTCAACATCGTTTTAATTCTTCGATGTGGGATACCAGAATTATAATAACAGGCTGTTGCTGTTATACGTTTGCCGCATAAGACGACCAACAGAGTTTTTTCAATAATCCAAGACATATTTGGAACACCAAAATAATCGACATTTAGACACGCGACATTTTGTAAAAGATGTTAACAAGCTAAATTTTTATTGACAAAAATTGATCATACCTTGATGAACCAGTTAGGTGTCACGAGCTTATTGTTGTTGACATATCGAAACGTCAAAACGTCAATATATATTTAGACACATTATATATATATATATATATATATATATATATATATATATAATTTGAACATTGAGGTAAAGGTAAGCGACCAGGTAAAGGACTAGGTAAAAGATCAGGTGAAAACCAGGTAAAGGTGAAGGACCAGGTAAAAGACCACGCAACGGTAAAAGACCACGAAAAAGTAAAGAATCAGGTAAAGGTAAAAAACCAGGTATAGGACTAGATACAAGAAGTAAAGCTAAAGGACCAGATAAAGCTAAAGGACCAGGTAAAAATCAGGTAAAGGAAAAGACTAGGCAACGGTGAAAGACCAGAAAAAACTAAAGGACCAGGTGAAGGTGAAGTACCAGGTACAAGACCTGGTAAAGCTAAAGGACTGGGTATATTATTAAGTAAAAGTAAAGGGCCAGTTAAAGGTAAATGACAACGTGAAGGACCATGTAAAGCTAAAGGACTAAATAAAGGTAAAGGACAAGGTAAATGTAAAAAACAGGTAAAGGTAAAAGTCCAGGTAAAGAAAACGTCCAGGCGAAGGTAAATGTCCAAGTTAAGGTAAAGGACCTAGTATAGATATAAGACCAGGTTAATGTAGAGGACTAGATTAAGGACTAAGTAAAGGTACAGGACCAGGTAAAGGTAAAGAGAATAAAGGAGAATTGGGAATATCACGAGTATTTTGTTTGAGTTCTGAAACTATCAAAGTTACAATCAGTAAAATAGGCCTACTGGAGAAACCACGTTAAAAAAACACGCTAAGCACACTACCTCATTTAAACGTACTTTTCAAGGTGATATTTATCTTTAAAACGTTGGCTCTGCGTAAAAACTAGTTGCGTATGGCATTGTGCCGTAAAGCAAATTGCTGGGTCTTCCCGTACCGTAATGAAATTTTCGAAGAATATTAAACGTTTAATATTAAATTAATAGATTATTATAAATCCTGTAACATTGTCTAATATTTATAAGAATTATATAAACTAAATTACAAAGGTAAACTTATTTATTTAAAGTATATAAGTGAGCTTTAGAAGTTTAGCCATAATTGGAATTAAAATTAAAATCTAAATTATTTTTGAAATAATAATAAATAATAAAATTTAGTATTTTTTTCCTAAAGCAATTGTTATTCAACACAATCAGAAAGTTTTTTGAATTATTCAAAACGGTTGCTTAGTTCTTTCAAAAATTGCAATTTTTTGTACATTTAGCTTTGTATCTTTCAAATCTTCCAAAATATTGAGAAACACTCAAAATTTGAAGAAATGTGAAAATTTTCAATTTCGATTTTTAGACGATTGCAATAACTTACCCAACCGGAAGTTAAAACTTTATTCTCTTACAATTTTACGATAAAACTGACCATTTAGCTAAAAATCACGCAAAATTAATTTTTTTACCTTTGAATAGATCAAGGTTAAAGTTACCCTTGTATTTTATATAACTGACGCAATTAAATTTTATTTTTTAAGCAAAAAATAAATTTCTAGCTCTTATACTATTCATTATACAATCTCAAGTTTCCAGAAAAAGCCGACGGTCAGCCCAAGAAGTTATAAAACGAATAAATCGGTCAATAATCCTTTGTTTTACTTTCAGAAGTGTTAATGTCCTACCATCTACGGATGATATACAACTAATATATGCTTCCACGCATAAAAACTATTCTTTTTTCAGAGCCATAAATTATTCGTGAACTAGAATCATGTTTAGTCTATAAAACCTTGTAATAAACGTTCCTTAATTGGTTTTCCGATTGTGGGCATCTTCTAATCAAAGATAGAATAGTAGCGTCTTAATTTTTATATTTTTTTTAAGATTGGAAGATTTTATTATTCTGTGGTTTTGGCTGATATAGATTTGATTTCTATACGACTGGAGTTTATTGGTATACAATGGATTTAATGGGGTATGTATTTTGATAATTGGTCATAACCAATTTCGTGCGTAAAACCCATACTGTTCTTCAAATCATGCATTTTGGTCAGAAAAGTGGTTTTCAAGTTTTATGGAATGAAATACATATATAATATATATTTTATAATTTATTGATACCATAGAACCTCTAGAAATTTCTAACCAAAACTACAATGTAAATTTAAATTTAAAAAAATCCAAGCTATATTAAAATTTCATAATAGTATGAAACTATAAAACTATTGAACTGTAAAACCTCTAGCAATTTATAACCAAAACTACACCATTCTTTAAATAATTTAAATATTGATTTAAAATTACATATTGCATTCACGGTCATATTTATAATAAATTATATGTTTTATTATGGCAATTATCAATTGAATTTATTTTTTCATTTATTTAAATTACCATACAGCAATTTGAACCTTTCATGGTTTCTAAAACGGCCAATTGAAAAAATGGCTATCTATGTTATAATTTGCTGTTATGAGAAAAAATAAGCATAATAAAATTGGCCATTGCAGATTATTAAAATTCAAATAAAAATTGCATAACTAATAAAAAGGAAATTATTACTACAATTGAAAATTGTCTATCAACTAAGCCTTATCATTGATTTGGTTGGCTTTGCACTTAACTATTTTTTATTGATAAATGATATTTCTTTTTTGATATATAACGGAAGGAACATAAATTCTTCCGTAATAAGTTTCAATAAAATAGCGCTACCCACATCTATTAATTAGATAAATATCTTAAAACTTAAAAAGTGGACCGTAAAAGCCCTTAATTACACAACACTACTAGGAGAATAGACGCTTTATATATATATATATATATATATATATATATATATATCAGGGTTACTTTCCCGAAATAATAATTAAAACATGCAGTAATTATGGCCATCAATGTAATAAGCGGATATCAAAATATGAAATTTAATGGAGTATAAAAATGTGAAACTCATCTATTCTTTTTTTCAGAAAGGGGTTTTTAAATCCTGAGCGACCATACTATTATGAGAAAAATATGTATATTTTAATTTATAGTATAACTTTTTTATTAACAAACATGATTTAGATTTTATATGCTAAATTTACTAACCATCTAGAATAGATAAAATAAAATGATTAATTTTGTAATACAGAATTTTTGGTGAAATTGAGGTAGATTTATTACAGTTGCTGAATTATTGTAAATTAAAATTATTCATTAAGTTAAATATTATATCGCCTTGAAAATATTTCCTTGAGTAGGGAAAAGTCCCGTAACGCCGGACTGCACCAAGTACCGGACACTCTATTTAACTCATATTATTTAAGCGAGTATAAAACTTTTCATTTCAAAATACAAGTGAAAGTGGCACTGGGGGCACACAGGCACAGGATCACGCTTGTGACGCGCACGGCCACGGCGAGAGCAACCCTTTTCTGTTTTAGGCGCAAAATCATGGCGTCACCTAAATATCAATAGAAGTAATTCTAGCATATTTATGCATTTGCATTTGAGTGGTATGCAAAGATAAAAGTTGTACTTGATTGTTATCCGTAAAATGGTAGAATATCATTAGATCTTTTAACCAATTTTAGTAGGTGCCATCAAATGAACGAAAATGTCTGTCCCTTAGCACCGGGCACTAAGTCGTCCCTTAGTGCCGGACAGTAAACATATTGATATTTCTTGTGAGAATTTACGTAAATTATTCTAATTATTTAATTTTATTCTGTATGAGTGCTAACGGTCACTACATACCCACATTTTTCGTATTTCCTAGTCAAAGAATAAAAAGCTAATGAATGTACCAGCTGAGAGCAACGGCATGGCCCAGCCAAAAGGGTAGATAAATAGTGATTTTTTTGCAATATCAAAGAATTTTCGTCAAACACACATATGCAGACATTCTAGAGTGTAGAGATGGCTACATATGTGTTCAATGCAGGTTATTTTGAAATGTCCGGTACTAGGTGCCACTTTTTAAAACCATGTTTTGTGTTTTAATGTTTGATTGATAGTAATTAATTAGTTTTTAGCAATGATTGCGGTTTTGTTAATTTGGTTTGATTTCTAACTTTGTTATCTAACATAAATCATAATTTATTAAACATTTCGTGAAATATTTTTTGATTTACTTATAAATAACCCTAGATGTCCGCCACCTGGGGACTTCCCCCTACACTGTAAAAATAAATGGTATAAGTAGAATTGTTTATATAATTATTACCTACATCGATTCATTTTTTATATTTATATTTGTAAACTAAATTTAAGAAAGGTATCAATAAAAATATTCAATATCAAGATAGATGTGCTAAAAGGTCCATATATAACTTTTACTATCATCTATAAACATATACATCTGTATATTAGTCATCCTTTATTCTCTTCAATGGTAAAAAGCCACATAATCATCTAAAAACAAAAGTACCAATTTGAAACGTGCAAAAAATATAAGTCGAAGGTGCCAATTACCGCTAATCCAATTAGAAGAGAGAAATATTTATTGGCGATATATGTTCCGAAGGTGATATTTCATAATGAAAATATGGCTTTGCATGCAGGTGATCAACTCAACAAATGTATCAATAGGTGCGAAAAAATAAATTTAAAAATTAGAATTTCAACACGTTAAAACTAAAGACATGATGTAATTACATAATTATATGTTTGCATTCCTAACAGTATAAACTTTATACGTAGCCGGGCCAAAAATTTGACAAAAATGCTTTTTACATAAAGTGATACCTATCAAGGTGTGTGTCACTTGTAATCAATTAGGATTGGTTTGCATACAATTCAGATGTCAACTCCTAAACGAACTAGTTGGTATTGGTATTTCGTCTTGAGGCAAGTTACAGGAACTTCCCGATCTGTGTGAATAATCGACTTAATCAATAAAAACTAAATTAATTTATGAGTGATTAAAAGTATTCCGAGTGGATGTATTACACATAATTGAAAAGGAACGAACACGTTAACCCGGGTATTTTCTAAAATCAAATTTTCAAAAATCAGCAACTTTTATAATTGAAACAGTTTCCATAGGACTTTAATGGTTTAGTACGTTCATTAAGACCAAGTACTCTATCGTTTTACCAAGTAAATAGTCTAATATTAATTTTAACAAACGTCAAAAAAAACTACTTATTTTCTTAAACTTTGATGAATTTTTAAAATTAAACTACTTGTTACAAAGCATTCATATTTCAGTAAGTTCTATAAGACCATGATATATATCGCCAAAGAAAATTCCATAAAAATCGGCTCAAATTTAGTTAATTAAATTTTACAATAATAAAACAAATTAATTTTTGATCAATCTATGTATGTAATATATGTATTTACCTATATTAAATAACAAATTAGGCTTTTGTCTATTTTTTTATAATTCTTCAGTAAAATGATCCATCGATGTTTGCACGTTCATAAAAGAGTTCGTCCAAGGCAATTTTTTTCTTTGACCAACCAGTTATGATTTTCATAACTTAATTTTTATAATTGTGAAAGAACGAGAGGAGTAGTAGTAAATCATATTTAAATAATATTTGCGCTGATACTCTAATGCGAATTTAATCACTTAATTCATATATTCATTCATTCTAACCGCAGTAAACAGTATGTGCTGTTAATTATGTAATTGCGATTTCGTGCTATCGGGAAATTAGTCTGAAAAAACACTTTCGTTATTATTTCTACATATGTCTATTTCTTGGTTAAGAATTCCAGATACGCATGGGATGTGAATCATATATTTTATATCATCAATTTATAATACAGATAAAAATAATATAAAAAATCTAAAAAAAATTAGAAATATCAAAAGTGTATATAGTTATAGATTTTGGAAGATTAAAAGACTTTGTTAAGTAGCAGTTTTCATATAAAGTGGCACTAAAACTGCCAAAATCCTATATGGCTGCTGTGCGGTTTTAGATAGAAAACCTAACCTAGTAAACAAATGTCAAAAAAATTATGTATCATAACTGGATTTTTGAGATATGACTTGATAACATATGGAAAACGTTGTTTTTTATGTGTAAAACGCCCGATGGCAGCAAATACATGGCATTTTGAGAGTATTTAGTACGATTTTATATGAAAACTGAATCGTAACATAACTTTGCCAAAACATTGGTCTATTTTATGTCAAAATTGTGAATTTAATCTTAGTTCCATATTTAATAAAAATTTCTCAAACTCTCAACTTAAAATAGATGGAAAATAGCTATAATCACCAAAATGGTTAATAACGACTTTTTGGTCAGCAATATGTAACACAACATAAAATAATAATTCATACGAATTATTAATTTAATATAATTAATTAATTTAATATAACAACACATAACAAAACTTTTTTTTAATGAAATTAACAAGAAATCTTTGTGAAATCTTCTTTATCTTTATGGAATTTTTCTTTCATTATCTCTTTTATTTTGTCTTAGTTAAATTAGAATAATCTTCCAGACAAGGCACACAACCCCATGTCCCAACCGTACCCAATGCACACCTTTGAAAACAGATCATCATTATGACAGAGCTACCAAAAAATAATTGCTGGAAATGGACTACTAACTTAAAGCAAAATAAGAAACAAAGTGATCTATTTGGATACAAGTAAAATTTATTAAAATAAATAAACAAAAAAAAAAATTTTTGATTCTTCAAAAGCAATGCAGTCTACAAAATCATATTAAGGTAGGGCGCTGGATCAATGCATTAATGGAAACTTGTTCGAACAAACATACTTTCTTTTTCTCTTTGGATCCTATCTAAAAATTACCCAAATTACGACTGTCACTACCGTACCCTGGCACAACTGTACCTACGCTATATTTGAATAGAAAAATTATACATTATAATTAACATATACAAATTGTTTAATTTTTTCTAGGAAAATCTAAAACTTTTTTCAAACAAATCTATACAAATCGCAGCCCCAAAATCAATACCTTATTGTTTGATTCTTCTTCCAATTGAGTCTAAAAGTGCAACTTCATTAGCTTTTTCAATAATTAAGAGAAAAGAAATGCCGTTATTTTTGCTATAGCACCCATATGCTAACTACTTAATTTTCCCAATTTAAATTTAAACACATATTGATAAATAATATCACACGTTTTTATAACTTCATTTATTACATCTTGTTATTACTTCAGAATAATACTAACAGAAAAGATTGAGGGTTTAAGGATATCATATAAATGCATTTTGTATCACAATTAGTTTAAGATGAGTACTCCCTAAATATTTTCATTAAATTAGTTGTTAATGAAAATTAAACAAATCAGATTGTGGCAGAAAATTATATAATTTTAATGTAAACAATATAACAGATTCATCTATTGTTTATAGATAAATTGTAATGCAATGCGTTAGAACATTTTATTTAGTTAAGAAGTAATTTATTAAAATTAATGGTATCGTTTTAGACATTGAAATTAAAACAATTAAATTCAGTGTAATTATGTTTTTACGTTTTTTATATATATATATATATAGATTTCAGAATACAATTGAATGAAAAAAATACGTAAAAACATAATTACACTGAATTTAATTGTTTTAATTTCAATGTATAGTATATATTATTTCAATATATATTATATATATATATATATATATATATATATATATATATATATGAGTGAGTTCTTGAGGGCGATACATCAAACAAAGAAAAGCCAAAGATTTATAAAATAATCTTTATTTCCAAACGTTTCGACATTCAATTTAATGTCATCATCAGTGGATCTAAAAACAGTATGAAAATTAGCATATCTAGGTAATTATAATATATGTGGATTGGTAAAGTAACTATACAATAAGAGAAAAATTAACAAACAGCAACACTTAACAACAAACCAAATATAAAAGATAGGAAAGGTAGTAGAGACTAGAATTAAATAAATAATTAAAAAGTATAGGCAAAAATATTTAAGTACACTCATATAAACCTACGCATATATACATATATATACATATACATATACACACATATACATATATATATATACATATATATATATATATATACATGCATATATCCATATACACACATACAAACATATAATACACATGTACATATACAGATACAACAATATATACCTATATATGTACACATATACATGTAAGACTATACACATATAAATATACGTATATACATATATGCAACGTGCATGCATATTCACAATGACGTACATGTACATGTATGAACCATACATATACTCATACCTATCTATGTAACGATAGCTATACACGTATACACATACATATACGCATAAACATGTATATACACATATATACACACATATATATATATACATATATATACATACATATATATATATATATATATATACACACAATACATATATATATACATATGTACATAAATGCTCACAAATATATATATATATATATATATATATATATACATATACACATATACACATATACATATATATATATATATATATACATATACACATATACACATATACATATATATATATATATATACATATATACATATACACATATACACATATATATATATATACATATATACATATACACATATACACATATATATATATATATATACATACACATACATACATGCATATATACGTATATATGATTACATGTATACACATATACATATGCACATACAAACATACATGTAAATAAGTAATATACATATATACATACATACATACAAATACATATATATATATGTATATATATATATATAAAATACAATATATGTAAACTCGTATATATGTAAAGCAAACAAATTATTTATGAAGATGGATAATACATATATAAAATACATATAAAAAATAAAATATAATAAAATAAAATGTATTATCCATCTTCATAAATAATTTGTTTGCTTTGCATATATACGAGTTTACATATATTGTATGTTTATATATATATATATATATATATATATATGTATTTGTATGTATGTATGTATATATATGTATATTACTTATTTACATGTATGTTTGTATGTATGTGCATATGTATATGTGTATACATGTAATCATATATACGTATATATGCATGTATGTATGTGTATGTATATATATATATATATATATATATATATATATATATATGTATATGTGTATATGTATATATGTATATATATATATATATATATGTATATGTGTATATGTGTATATGTATATATATATATATATATATGTATATGTGTATATGTGTATATGTATATATATATATATATATATATTTGTGAGCATTTATGTACATATGTATATATATATATGTATGTATATATATGTATATATATATATATGTGTGTATATGTGTATATACATGTTCATGCGTATATGTATGTGTATACGTGTATAGCTATAGTTACATAGATAGGTATGAGTATATGTATGGTTCATACATGTACATGTACGTCATTGTGAATATGCATGCACGTTGCATGTATGTATATACGTATATTTATATGTGTATAGTCTTACATGTATATGTGTACATATATAGGTATATATTGTTGTATCTGTATATGTATATGTGTATTATATGTTTGTATGTGTGTGTATATGGATATATGCATGTATATATATATATATATATATATACAGTAGAATCCGCTTAGTATGACATTCAAGGGACGGCGAAAAATGGTCATACTAAGCGGTCGTCATACTAAGCGTACTGAAAAAAAAACAATTTTTGGCGAATATGTTATTAATTTCGGTAATTTAATACAAAAATTAAGGTAAAAAATGACACATATAAACAAATTGACAAATTTAATTAAAAATATGACATAACAATGCATTTTTTAATGTAAGAAATCTGTAATTTTCGTTTGAATTTTAATTACTGGGTAAAAATAGTAAAAAATATAGAACTTTACTAATTCAGTAAATTATAGCAGATGTTATCGCTTCCAAATTTCGAACACCAAGAATGAGCCTACTTATTTTTTGCACGAGGTCGTCCATGCCGGAAGTTGCCAAAGTTTCCATAGCGCGAATCTCGTGCAACATAGAGACCTGAAGGTATGTAGCGACCTGACACACAAGGGTAGTTCACAGTGGTGCCATACCATAACAATGTGCAATGAAAAACATGAACTCTATGTTATCGGAGGTGTAAAATCATGTCGGTCATTATACTTGGACCAAATTTTTTTTCAAAAATGGGTCATTATAAGCGAAATGTCAATGTAAGCGAGGTCAACATATCCGACTAAACAGCTGTTTTTTTGAGAAATTTTATATGGAAACCAAACTGCCTTTAAAATTACGTCATAATAAGCGGTTGTCAATATATCCGGCGTCATACTAATCGGATTCTACTGTATATATATATATATGTATATATATATGTATATGTGTGTATATGTATATGTATATATATGTATATATGCGTAGGTTTATATGAGTGTACTTAAATATTTTTGCCTATACTTTTTAATTATTTATTTAATTCTAGTCTCTACTACCTTTCCTATCTTTTATATTTGGTTTGTTGTTAAGTGTTGCTGTTTGTTAATTTTTCTCTTATTGTATAGTTACTTTACCAATCCACATATATTATAATTACCTAGATATGCTAATTTTCATACTGTTTTTAGATCCACTGATGATGACATTAAATTGAATGTCGAAACGTTTGGAAATAAAGATTATTTTATAAATCTTTGGCTTTTCTTTGTTTGATGTATCGCCCTCAAGAACTCACTCATATATTTCAACATCAAAATTAACTACTAAATCATATATATATATATATATATATATATATATATACTATTACATTAAGCTGCGAAAATATATGATAAAATTAAGTTGATTAGAAATTAGTAGATACACCCAGTGGCGTATCTCTACTAGAGATAATTTACATAAATTGTAATTTGATTTTGATTGTTTACCTCAAATATAAAATGACGTATTTGGAGAAGTTTGCTTTTTATGTCCCATACGATCGCCTCGTTTAAGTTTAATTTTCTTCCTCATCCATATTTTTTTCATGGACTTTTAATAAAATATTTTTAATATAATTTCCGAATAGTCGATTCATTAGGCAGGAATAGCGTGTTGATTTTTAACCAGTCCAGGTGGTTTCTCCCTCTCAACACAATAATATACCCCATGGCGCTAAATTTTGTTTTGTTTTTTCGCCTTCTGCCTTACTGCGTTTTTATTAAATCAAAATATCCGACTAATGGCCAAAAGTTAATAATACTATCTAGTGTGAGGGCCGAAAATATATTAGGTAAAATATTTATTTAAAAATCGCAATTTATAAATAAGTAATGTGTAACGATTTCACTTCGGAATTTTCTTGAAATAAATTCTTTTAGGAAGTTGCCAATTTATATTTTGCTTTGATTTTTTTTATATAAATAGTTGTTTTGCCTTTGTCAAAGAAAACTGTAAAAGGTACCGAATTTTCTGGTTGTTCACTTCCATTTTTAACACCATGTAACTGAATGCACCAAACAAAAAACAGCAAAAGAATTTTTTTATCACGAAATGTCACTTTTCCAACGAGCATAAATCTGAAAATGTTGCGAGTAAATTATGAGAAATCTATCAGTACAGCCGTCTACGTAATGTAAATGTAATATTTTAAATAGAAGCCTAAATTTTTCTACAAGCTCTATATCTATTGATCTTATGATGAAATGCAAAAGTTAAAACGAATGATTTAATTTCGGTGTCTAGTTTGTGATGAATATCACTGTAATTAATAACGAAATAAGTTCTCTTCGAATCGGCCGAAAAGCTGCTAATGATATCATCAGAAATTTGCTTCCTGGGTTTGACGCATTTTTTTTGCCTATTTTGGTTATAAATTCGCGCGCGTGGTTGTTTTTAAAAGGCAATTATATAAAAAGGCGCAGCAAATAATATAAATAATACATATATTTTAAAAAAATACACACACATGTTTTATATATATATATATATATATATATAATATATATATATATATATATATATATATATATATATATATATAATATAATATAAAATGTATATCATATGAGGTGGTCCATAGCACTGAAAAAGTAACACAAGTGGCAAGATGTTCAGTAATTTGTTATATATATATATATATATATATATATATATATATATATATATATATTAAATTTGATAAAATTCACAAAAAACTCATATTCCCTCTACATCCAAAATATATCAAAATTGTTAATCAAGTAACTGCAACTTTGTCTTTTATTACTATTGAACTATATAAAAAATTCACTTCAATTTATATTAAAAAAATATATTCTACTTATTTTATTTAAAAACATAGTAAAATATTCAGTTATAAATTTAGTAAATAAAAATATGCAAATGATTATAAGATTTACCTATTCATTTCTAATTTATATTTATGTTCAGATTCATTCAGTTCAGTTCTACTTATCTCCGTTTTATATTTTTATGATCTATTATTTCATGTAAATTAGTTTTATTATTATATGAGTGTAAAGTTTAGCCGATTGGTAATTTGTCTAACTATGCAGTATAATATAAACAAAGTTTAAAAAAAATATTATATATGCACATAATAGCTAATCAATTGCAAACAATTAGTGATTAGCGTTTATATACAGACAACAAAATTAAAATATTTTAGAGTGATATTTTACTAATTTTGCTTCCACGAATTAAATAATAACTTAAATTATGCAGTTATACTTTTTTAAAAAAAAAACTGTTTTTGCTAAGGTAGGATAAATGCTATAACTGCATTTAGCCTATTGACAAGATGCAGCAATGTGAAAATTCATGTAAAATAATATAAATGTGACAAAAGTACATTTTTTCTTATTGAGATAAAAGGTAAAATCAAATTTTACAATAATATTAATTCATCATAATTTTTATTGCCAAAGCAAATTAGTCAAATTCTAATGATTAAATAAAAAGGTGGAATTCATTCTTAGTTAATGTTATTATTAAATGAATTTTAATCCAAAATAATTAAAAATACTACAGCACATTTAAAAAGATTCTAAAAATTTAGAATCAATTTAAATTTTACTGTATAACTTAATAATTTTGTCTATTTTAATAAAATATCAGTCATGCAGAGGGATAGTCAAAAACGTTGTTTGATGTAAGAGTTTCGAATTTTAATCCGAAATAATTAAAAATACTACAGCACCTTTGAAAATATTCTTAAAATTTAGAATCAATTTAAATTTTACTGTATAACTAAATAATTTTGTCTATTTTAATAAAATATCAAACATGCTGAGGCATTGTTGGGTCTAGTCAAAGACATTGATGTAAGAGTATAAGATTTTTTTTTATACATAATGGTCAAAATTTAATTATTTAATCCAATACTAGCTTAAAATTCAATATAACCAAATTAAATATCGTAATTTATTTTTAAAAAATGGTGGAAAAAAGTATGAATTTTCAGGAAGCTGATTAAGAGTGAGCACACCACAATATAAAAACACCATTTCTTATTCTAAAATAAAACCAATCCCAAAATAATAAAACAAATAAATTGAATAAAGGCTACGCACAATATAAAATTTTTACTTTGATAAAATCCAATTAGAAAATATATTTTACCTCACCAATTAAAAATTAATCAGCCTTTTTTATGTAATAGAGCATTATCACAATGAATTTGTCTTTGTTTTATGAAATATTGTCTAGTTTAGTCAGAGACATTGGATGGTGTAAGATTTTCTATAAAGAAATGGTCAAAAAAATGGTTTTTAATAAATTCAATTCTAGCAAAAATGAAATAGAATGAGCACAGTTATTTATAAAAAATCGTGAACAAAAGTATGAATTTTTAGGAAGCTGATGCAGAGTAAGCACATCATAACACAAAAACCCCATTTCTTATTCTAACATTGTTCCAATTTAAAAATAATAACACAAATACATTGATTATAGTCCACGCACCATATAAACCCTTTACTTATATATAATCCAAATCAATTACATAACATAATAAAATATTTTCTGAAAATACATTTTACCCCTCCATTCACAAATTAATCAGCCTTATTTTTATTTAATAGAGTATTACCATTATCACATTAACGAGTACCAGCTGATTCTGTAGAGTGTTATCTAAAATAATTATGTTTATAGGCTCTTAACACTTAACACTTTGTAATGGCACCTAATTTGTAAGCGCCCTGAATCTTATTAAAAGAAAAACTTACTTAATCGTTTGGCCAGGAGCGATACTTAGAATACAAAAGGGAATGCATAGCATTTCATTACTTATAATTGGACTTTAACTGAATGCAGTGTTAAAATTTGAATCACAATTCACATAATTACCTGTTAGGTGTTGAGAAATGTGAGAACAAGACGAGAGGTTGAGGTACATCGATGGACGTGTTTAAGGTTAAATCGGTAAGAAAAAGAATCTTATTTTAGAAGAAATAAAATAAACAGGCTTATCGAAATGAAACTATAGTAAATTTACAAAAAAATAGATATTTAGGATGTAGTAGATCAAATTTTTGTTTAAACAAATGACTTTGTGAGTACATGGTTTGGAATAGATTAACTAAGATTTTATTACGAATTGACAAAATTTTATACAATACAAAATACCAAGCACTTGCTAATATTACCATTCATTATTATAGTAAAATGATGTAAATAAAAATACTTATTTAACAAGGAGAACCTCAGATTTATTTTTCTAGGATTTTAATGGCATGTCGATAGAGTTAATAGTTACAACGAACACCTTATAGGCAATATGAAAAGCAGTTTAATTATAAAAATTAACTAATAATTAATTCAATTAATTAATATAAGTAACTTTTCTCGCCATATAAAATCGACAAAACCAAAAAAATCAATTGCTAATATTCAAATAATTTATGATTTAAGAATGTTTTTTTTTTCATTTTATTTTCATTCTGACATCTATAAAAATAATTACATTTAGCAGAGAATGCTGACAAGTTGTTTACAATTTAAGAATGATTTTCAAGTTTTAACTAATTCAAAATACATATATAATTACAAAATATTCAGGATATGAATAAACTTGATAAAATTCATTACCATTACAATATTTGCCAAATTTATCTTTTATTACTGAAGAAAAATAATGTAAGCAAAAATATTAACAAAGAGAACCTCAGGTTTACATTACTAGGATTTTGATGAAACTTCGCATGTCGATAGAGTTAGTAGTCAAATAGAACTGCTTAAAGTATTATAGGCTTATGAGAAGTGGTTTAATTATAAAAAATAATTAAAATTTTGAAAAACTAGAATGTTGTAGATCCATTTTCCGTTTGAACAACTGACATTGTGGAGTACATGGTTTGGAATAGATCAACTAATTTTAAGAATGATTTTCAAACTTTATCTAATTCATAAATACATATTTAATTACAAAATATTCAGGATATGAATAAATTTGATAAAATTCTTTGCCAATTAAACATTTGCCAATTTTATCATTTATTATTAAAGTAAAATAATGTAAGTAAAAATACTAACAAGGAAAGCCTCAGGTTAACTCTTCTAAGATGTTGATGAAACTACGCATATTGATAGAATTAATCGTCAAACCAAACACCTTAGAATATTCTAGGCCTGTGAGAAGCGGTATAATTATAAAATTAATTAAAATTTTAAAAAAACTAGGATGTTGTGGATCCATTTTCTGTTTGAACAGGTGACATTGTGAGTACATGGTTGGGAATGGAATAGATCAACTAAGATTTTAGGATGATTTTCAAATTTTATTTTTATTTATGAATACATATATAATTACAAAATATTCAGGATAAGAAAAAACTTGATAAAATTTATTGCCAATAAAATATTTGCCAATTTTACCATCTATTGTTAAAGTAAAATGATGTAAGTAAAAATACTAAAAGGTACTTGAGGAGTACCTCAAGTTTATTTTTCCAGGATTTTGATGAAACTTTCCATGTCGATAGAGTTAATAGTCAAACCAAACCCCTTAAAATATTATAGCCCTATGAGAGAAGAATTAATTATAAAAATTAATTTGAGTTTTGATAATATCAGTAATATCATAAGGAAATATTAGTAATAACTCTCACCATATAAAACCGACAAAACCCAAAAAATCAATTGCTATTTTTCAAATGGCTGAATTTTTGTATGTCTAATCATATTTTTGCAAGTTCTAAAATATGTGTGATGTATATAAATGCATATCAAGTGCAGTGTTTCAATTTGTAAATTTAACATTAAAAAAGAAATTTATGCATTCTTCTTGTTTTCAATAAAACTCGAGTCTATTAGGTTTATAATCAATTTTTTTGTGAGATTTCAAACCTTCATAAAATTCAATAAATTATTTAAATAATAAAATTAAAATAAATTTGTTGACAAAATGTAAAAAAGTTGCGCTAAATTTGCAACTTGATTAAGTATATTTTCATAAAAAATTAAACCTGAAATATAATTGATAAATCATTATATTCTTTTATAAAGGATGAATAAAAAAATCGTATATTTATCATAAGTTTCTAGCTTTGAGCTACTGTATGATTCATAAAAAAATTAAAATAAATTAGTTAAAAAATCGTAAGAATGTTGCAATAACTTTGCAACTTGATCAAGTATATATTCATAAAAAATTAAACCTAAAATATCATTGATAAACCGTTAGATTCTTTCTACAAGGATGAATAAAAATATCGTATATTTATCATAAGCTAGAAAAGCTTTGAGCGATTGTATGATTCACAGGCCGCCCATTTAGCTATGTATTATTTTTAGAGTATTGTTTTCAAAATTGGGTCAAATTAAAATGTATTTTGGTTTCAAAATAAATTTTATATCTGTGTATTTTTCCCAATCAATCAAGTTCTTGAACAACTTTCATAAATTTGTATTCGAATGCTACCAAGTGACAATAACTAAGTCCACAATAAATTATTACTAAATAAATTATATCAGGCACGATTTTATAAAGGGTCAATGAAGCGTTTTTATTAAATATATATATATATATATATATATATATATATATATGTGTGTTCTTGTTTTAGAAACGCAATATGTATCCTAATACATAAATCATAGTTCATTTCGTTGAATCAATTATTATTGATGAGTCACAGGATGATAAAAATTTATTAATAGTTCCAGGTGCGTTTTTCATCGAATATAAAAATAATCGGAAGTGTTCATTAAAGGATTATATATATATATATATATATATATATATATATATACATATATACAGACATGGATCCTCCTGTTGGAGTGTATGAAAGCAAACTCCTCGGTTATATGAATTTTGATAAATCTGTTTCAAGTTTGTTAAGGAAATTTTTTAGGACTTAAATGATAATAAAATATAGTAATATTGTAGAAATAAACGAAAAAAAATGCAAAAAACGACTTGTCATTGCTTGACATTAAAATTATTATGACAAATGAGAACTGTCATCTGCCAGAAATTTCAATTCACTTATGAGTCTAGACAATATTAGAATATAATATAATCATGATTGTGAGTAAGAAAAATGTAGTGTAACAATATTATTGCTGAAAAGCAGCTAAGATGTGCCAGAAATTGAAATAATATAAGATACAGTATATGGTTTGGCAGATGAATATATAAATCAGTTTGACATATCATTTTTTTCTTAACTTATGAATGTCGAATTTTACCTTACTTATTATTAATATTTCACAATATAAAACAAATTTACTTATTCCAAAAATCATCACTACATGGAATAGAAATTCTGGCTGCGTTGCAAAAAAAAAAAATCATATCAATTGTAATAATTTTTTTTCAATCTTATAATACCAAGAACATGTTATTGATCATTTCTACTATTATAAGTTTTCAAGTCTGACCAAAATAAATCATAAATGTTATCAAAGTACTGAATAATATGTATTACCATGTATCAATTTCTCATTTCTAAGAATTGAAATCTTATCATCAGATATTTGCTCAATACAAATACTTTTTCTAAGAGTGTCCTGTGCGCGAGATCCTTGATCTGAGAATTATTTTATATAAATATAAAGAGCTTTGTTGTAGTTTGTCGTATTTGTACTCTTTATCCTGATAAATGTCGCGACATCACTATAAATATATCTAATCGAGAAAATATATTCAGATAAAATATTATGTATACGAAAATAATTAAATGTGTATTGGAATTTTATGAATGAACTCTGTTATAGGAGCTTATCTTTGAATTATGTAATGCAGGTTAGTTGCACACCTACGACGGAAATTGTAACTTTAGATAAATGTTCTGAAGATAAAACTCTTATTATTGGCAACTAACTACGCCTGGTCTTGCAACCACAGGTTTCAATTAAAGTCTCAGACAGCTTGATATTTAGTAGAAGTGATATCAGTTGTCACTTGAAATTAAAGATCTAAAATTATGATTTGTATGTATGAAATCATACCATATGCAAAAAAGAGCGCGCGTAAGGTTCACACGCGATTGAAGTAAAACGAGATCTGTACGAGATCGCATTTAAGTAAAAATAAATACATCATATAACAATTTTGAATAATGCTTATTAGTAACATGGTAACATCCGTGATGCACATATTTCTTAGTGTCAACCACAATACACATTTATATGATGATAAATTATAAATTATATGTTTATAATAGCATTAAAAATATGTATAACATTTAAAAACATTAATGTAATTATTGTAATACTTCGAATATGACATGATCGGTTTGTCATTGTAATTAGCATTTAGAAATGAATCTTCATTAGAGAAATGAAGTAATTTCTGATTAATAAATTTTATAATATTCGTTCATACAGTGGATTATGTTAAACAACGCCTAAACAAATATTGTTTTCGCAACTTCACTCATCATGTAATTGTGTTTGAAGAACTTCATGTAATTAAAAATAACATACATTCTTTGGCTGCTTTTATTTTTTTACTTTTTTGTAATATAATCTCATTCTTTGAACAGCTGTGATATCTGTCTTACCTAAAAAATATTTTCAATTTTAATAACTTCAAAGATTTATAGAAACTACGAATAATATAGAAATAATTTCTAAGCAAGAGGGTAAGATATTAAGGAACAGGGTAAAATATTCTTCTAATTCAGGCATTTTTCATTAAATCGACATTTGTATCGCGATGTAACTTTAAAATGTTTATTTATCTATGCCGATTTCCTTGTTGATATCGGTACGCATACAACGTTGACGCCGGCACGCATACAACAACAGATCTCTATTCACATACGCGACGACTAATCACAATCGACCCGTATCCAATTGATATCACCAAGAGCAAATGACAAATCATTGGCACTCGACTCTTATCTTATCTTATCTGCCGCAACGCACTTCCGTTGCATTTGTACGGATTTACACCCTAGTCGCGCCTAAATAAGTTTTACTTCAATCAATATAACAATTTAGCTTTCCTTCGATCAATGTCTCAATGTCGCAATTATGATTATTTTTTCTAATATACAGAAAAATAATTGGTACTCAATTTGAAGCATCAAATAATGACCAAAGAACAACTGATCGACAAATTGTTCCTGTTTGATATTATTTCTCCACAACTAATAGAACGAAGACAGCCTAATTGCAACAAAAACTTTAGATAAAACTACAGACAAACACAGAAATGATAATAATGATACGAATGAAAAAAATTGGCGTTTTATTGAACTTTCTTGGCAAAAGTTTACCAAGATTTTATTACCAAGAGGAAGATCGGCGCCCGTCATTATCCAGACCAATTTTTATATGGAAGAATCTGTTTTATTTTTTTAAAACTTAGTTTTGTGCCACACGTCGGCGAATAAATTACTATAATTTCGACACCTTTGAAACAACGAATTGGAGTTGGGTTTTTGGCTTCTTTTTAAAATGATTTTTATTGCGAAATAGTAGTTTTTGAACAAACATAAGATATGAAGTTTGTGTGGTAAAGTTCGAAGAACTCGAGGAGTTTAACTTCTCATAGGGTAATTACCTTTCCGTAGAGTATAATAAAAATTTCCTAATTTCATTACAAATAAGACTAAATATAATTAAATGCATTAATTAAATATTTGTATTGTATTGTTTTATTTATATTTATATTTTATTAAATTTATTCGTGATAAATTATGTTATCTAGGTTTTGGTACTTAAATTCTAAGATCTTTAAAAAAATATAAAAAGACTACAAATATCTCGCGGTATTTTATAAATGAAACCATTTCATGTTATTCTAATTTTTCGACCGATAACGTCTAACAATTTACATACGAGGGTTTCGTTTCTGATACAGACATACGAATTTAAGATACCGTCTTTTGATAGGGATGCATATCAAGAAGAAAGGGTTGACAAGTAGTCCTAGAAAAAATGATCCCAGATTTTATATCTGTTTTTAGATATAGAAACTGGCCCGGGACTAATAATATATGTATGATTAGATAAACATTCCGTAAATGGATCGGTAGAAATTAATTTGGATTGTTAAAGAACATGAAATGCAATTTGGGGAAAACAATTTATTATTTTCTCAATTGATCGTAAAGAAGACTGGGTTCGGTTGTGTCAGATTACATTTAAACTATATTGATTTTCAGATAGGATCCAATACAAAAAGATGAAGTATGTTTGTTCGAACAAGTTTCCACAAATCACAAATATGATCTATAGACCTATAGATCTATATATATTTGATTTTAAAGAGCCAAAAGTCAGTTTTAAGTTCAATTTCTTTTAATAAAAATTGTTACTTGTATACTTGTATACTTTGTTTCTTATTTAGTAGTTAAATGTCAGCAATTAGTTTTGTTTAATGAAACGTGTCTATGTTGTAACATATATTTTTAGTCCTTTTTAAGTGAAATTTAAACAGATAAAAAATATAACCTAACTAAGACAAAATACAAAGGGCAAATGAAAGGAAAATTTAATAAAAAAAAAAATCACTAAACGTCTTGTATATTGTATACAAAAAAAATTGCTTTATTAGATTCATAAGCTTTGTTTAAATAATAATGTTATGTTGTATTACATATTTCTGATAATAAAAGTGGTTTACACCATATGTTGTTTATACCTATTATTTTTTATCTATTTTTAAGCCTCTCACTCGCCTTTTTCTTGTACGATTTGATTTTATGACTTAATACATCATATTTCAAGACAGTATTTTAATAATTACATGTAGACAATTGTTCAAATTACCATTTAATTTAATTTTCTCTTTTTATTAAAAAAATATTGCTGATAAAAAAAGTGGAACAATCGTACCCAGTCTCCCCTACCCAAGTTTATATAAACAACTGTTCTTATTAAAAAACTTGCGTACCGTAAACTTGCGTACCGTACCGTAATAAAATATTAAAGGAATATCAGATGTTTTTAAAAAGGTTATTATAAATCCGAATTATTTTCGATATTAAGAAAAACATTTCTTGGAAAATAAAAAAAGTGAAATAAATATTTTTCTTTTCCCAAAGGCAATCATTTCGTCAACACAAGCAGAAAGTTTTTTTATTCATTCAAATCGGATGCTTAGTTCTCTCAAAAACTGCAACTTTTTGTACATTTAGCTCCGTATCTCCAAAACGGCTAGACCTGCCTTTGCAAAACACTAATCACCACTTCTCCCCATAATTACGAATTGAAAGATTTTTATATCATGCAAATCGGATGCTCCGTTCTCTCAAAAATTCGATTTCTACTTTCTGCTCTCTTTGTGAAATATCTCCGAAACGGCTGGACCTGCCTTCGTATAAAACTAATCAGCATATCTCCTTATCAATAGGAATTAAAATCGGTTGACCCGTGCGAAAATTTGTATCCGCACACATACACATACACCCATTTTTTCTAAGATATGCCAAAACGTTGAGAAACCTCTGAAAAGAAAGAAAAGATATATAAAAGTATTCATTTTCATTTTTTTTCCGATTACTATAACTTACACAACGCAAAGTTAATGAATGTAATATACAAATAAATGAAACGAAAGATATGAAAGTTTATAACATTAGCTATGGCTATTGTATAATATGATAAAATAAAAATTATCATCAGAAACTATCACATTAAAATGTGTGAAAGCATAAATTATAAAAAAGTAATAACAAAGATTTATTTTTTAACTTCCCGTAGGGCAAGTTATAGTAATCGCAAAAAAATCAAAAATAAAATTTTTATATATCTTTACGTTTCAGAGGTTTCTGAACATTTTGGCATACCTTAGAAAAAATGGATGTATGTTGTGTGTGTGTGTATGTGTGTGTATGTGTGTGTGTGTATGTATGTACGTGTGTGTATGTATGTGCGGATACAAATTTTCGTCGACGATTTCGGGAACACGAATCAACCGATTTGAATAATTCAAAAACATTCGATTCGCATTGATAAGGAGACGTGTTGATTAGTTTTTGGCAAAGGCAGGTCTAGCCGTTCCTAAGATACGGGGCAAAAAGTGCCGAAAACGGTAACTCAGTTTTTAAGAGAACGGAGCGTCCGATTTGAATAATTCAAAAAACATTTCACTTGTATTGACAAGATGAAGAATCGATAAAATTTTTATGGAGGTAGGTCTAGCGGTTTCGGA
>NW_020537354.1:0-19996 GCF_003426905.1 Ctenocephalides felis
TTCTATTTATTTAAATTAACTATATACAGTAAATCCTCGCTTTACGCGGCCAGTGCGTAATAATAAAAACGTACCGTGCAGTATGGAGACCGTGCAATAAAAAACTCGTATTTACATACAATTCAGGCTAATTCGTAGTGCATTCTATGGAAGCTTACATAGTGCAGTATAGGAACCGCGCTATGAGAGACTCAGAGTTAGTACAAATTGCACCTTTTTCATCGTGCTGTATGGAGACCAAGAAATACAACTTGAAGTAGGAATAATACGAACGAAATGACATGTATGACATTGACACCTTATTCAAAAATTGGCGCGACGCAGTAGTCAGGTCAAACGTGTTCTTAGGCAGCTATTATATGGCATGTCTAAAAGATGAAAGTCGATAGCAAAACTTACATTAATACCCTTTTGATATCAAGTTCCTATAATCACTCATAGGTTGCGCAAGGAACTTATGGGCTGTTGAACAAAAACCGTGTAATAGGAAGTCCGTGTAGTCGGCAGGTTCAGATTTTTAGCTCCGCGTAGTATGGGAACCATATGGGAACCGAGTACCCAGATTACCGTGTAAACCGAGGGTTGACTGTATATAATTATAAGTGAATGACAGGACACGATATCTGCTAACGCATTTCGCTCGCTTACTAAAAGTTGAAATCTTTGTTCAACGCGCAAGCTCATTGGTGAGACAAAACTTTATTTTTGATGAAAAATACTATAAATAACAAAAGGTTATTCTTTGGGAACCACTATAACCGAAAAATGGTTACAATTGGACCACAGTTCAAGATTTTCCTTAAAAGCTTATAACTTTCTAACTTTTGAGAATGTTTGTTCTAATATTTTTCGTGATAGTTACGATCAATATTAACATCTTGTTTCGCGGTTTACAGTTGAGCGTTGGAACATTAGATATTAATCTAAAATGATAATTATTAATATAGTGTATAAGAAATCGAAAGAGGAAGATTTTTATATTATTTATTAATTAGATAATTTAATGAAACGAAGACTGTACTTTCTGCAACCACAAATGATATTATTAGACTCATGTTTTCTAGCTTCTTTTTCGTTTATTTGAATACTTTATCAAATAATGATTGTCGAGGTGATTTTATAAATTGAGTCTGTATAAAATATTATCCATCCCTCTACTATTTTAGGTACAATATTTATATTAATTTTATATTGATGACGATCTTAATAAATGACATTTAAATTAACTAAATTATGAACAATTTATTCTTTACCGTATTAGTATTTCATAATTATAAGCAATATTTTATCAGGTTTTTAATTTTTTTTTTGGTGTGTGTGTAAATTGAATCGACATGTAAATTCTGAAATTTACATACAATACATAATCGACAAACATATATAAAAATAAAAGTTTTTAAAAACAATGTACAACAGTTTTTATATATTTCATTTTTTTTACTAGAGCCAATTTATTTAGATTCGTACTCAAACGGTTGAACAACCTTTTTATATTTAGTATATGAATACCAAGATATGTATTTACATAATTCATCAAATCAATCCTTTACTTTATATCACAAATATACATGCCTGAGATAAATCACTACTATCTCACATTGTTCTTCCCTGAATCGGGTTGGAGTTTCAGCGAAGTTCACCTGCTTGAGATAAATCAATACTATCTCACACTATTCTTTCCTGAATCGAGTTGGAGTTTCAGGAAAGTTTACCTGCTTGAGATAAATTAATACTAACTCACACTATTTTTCCCTGAATCAGGTCGGAGTTTCAGTGAAGTTTACTCTGCTTGAGGTAAATCAAAACTATCTCACCGGGTTGATTTTCAGTTCAACTGCTTGGAATAAATTAATACTACCTCACACTATTTTTTCCTGAATCGAGTTGGAGTTTCACTGAAGTTCACCTGCTTGAGATAAATTAATACTATCTCACACTATTCTTCCCTGAATCGGATTGGAGTTTCAGCGAAGTTCACCTGCTTGAGATATATCAATACTATCTTACACTATTCTTCCCAGAATCGAGTTGGATTTTTTATATTAACTATTTGTTAAATTCACATTCGGAATGGCGCTGGTGCTCAGGTTTTCTCCATTTTCCAACGTGTTCCAGAAGATTGATTTGAATAATATTTGCAGTACTAGAAGAAAAAACAGTAGGCTTTCAAATAACGTTGATTAGAAAGTAATCCAGCTATATCTAGTATTCGAAAACATCAACTGAAAAGTTATTTTATACTTTTTAGCTAATAAGAAATTATATTTGGCCAATGTGAAAAGAATCACGTAGATTTTTTATCAATATCTTTTATGGTTACGCAAAAAGTGAGTTTGAAAAAGTGAAATCTCGGCCATAAGATGAGATACAAAGTTGAAAAACTGGTATATTGGATTGTTTCAAAAGACATTTAAAATAGCATACAAATCATTTAAATACCAGAGTGGAGCCGATTCTGTAAGGCTATGCGTCCATACCCTTTGTTAAACTAAAATTAAATATTTATGCTGCTAAAATACTTCTGAATTTTTGTCATGATAAAGTTGTTATTATGATTATTATTATTATTATAGTTGATTTTTTATCTTCGCTACCTAAATAATAAAACTCACAAATAATTATCAATTGCTTGAACAAAATTCTTATTGTTAAAATATTCAATAATTTGTGTACTGAAATCTTATAATTTAAAAACACTTATAAAATGTTAAACAAAGCACCTATTTCATATCGTATCATTAATACCTAAATTTGTAAAACGAAATACTTATTGATTTATTATGTGAAAATACTTATAATTTGTTAAAAAAAAGAAAAAAATTATAATGTGAAGACACATAAAATTGTTAAACAAAATAGTTAGATTCATAATTGCGGGCTAAAAAGTGGACGAATTTTTTTTCACTTCTCTGCGATTTACAAAGAAACGGCTTGGCTGATCGTCGCGCAAAGCTGACAAACAATAGTCCTCATCAAGATACATCGAATGGCTTTTATAAAAACATAAAGTTCTCCTTCGAGAAGTTAATAAATAAATAAAAAAATAATGAATTAAATTATATAAAATTCGTAAAATATTGAAATGAAATTTATTAACTTTCCGTTGGGTATATAGTAATCGTAAAAAATCTTAAATGAATTTGTTCATATAAATTTATATAATTGCTTTATAAGATTTAGAAAAAAAAGTTGTATGCGTGTGTGTGTGTATTCATCGACAGTTTCGGGAACACAGATCAATCGATTTGAATGATTCAAAAAAATTCGATTAATTGATAAGGAGAAGTGCTGTATAGTTTATGGACAAGGTAGGTTCAGGCGTTTCGATTATACGAAGCAAAAGGTGTCGTATTTTTGTAGATGGTAATCCGACTGTTGATTCTTTTATGGTTACTTGATTATTAGAAATTATCTACTAAGGCTGACTTATTATTAACTTACCGAAGGAGCACTTTGTTTGAAAATTTAGAGTTTTTTGCAATGTTATAACAAAAATTATGCGTATGTCCAATGATCATTTTTCACCACCAAGTTTTATTTTTATAACTTTTTTCTTCTGGATCTTCATAACCGCTGTACCTGCCTTCCCAAAACTCGCTTAATTCATTAATTTTGTCAATATGAGTAAAATGTTTTTTGAATCATTCAAATCGGACGCTCTATTTTCTCAAAACCGAATTTTCATTTTTTGGCACTTTTGTCTCGTATCTTTGAAATTGCCGAACCTGCCTTCGCCAAAAACTAATCAGCACGTCTCCCTATCAGTAGGAATCGAACGCTTCTTGAATCATACAAATCGGCTGATCGTGCTCTAGAAACCGTGGACGAAAATTAGTATTCGTCCTAATAACATACATTCATATTACTTATATCCAAACGCACACGCACACAAACATCCATTTTTTTAAGCCACAAAGGGTTAGGAACCTTTGAAACGTAAAGATATGCAAAAAAAATCGATTTTTTTGCGACTACTATAACTTACCCCGCGAGAAGCTAAAAATGAAAACAAAATTTGTACTGATTATTAAAATTTTTGTAAAAAAATCTTATAATTTTATGTGCAAATGTTCATTGATCACTTTTTACCACCAAATGGCACTTTTTTAGATCACCAAAAATGCACACTCACTTTACCATCGCAAAAATTTAGTCAATTCTTCATTTCGTTGCACAAGTAAAATGTGTTTTGAACTTTTCAATCGAATAGATAATGATGGGGATCTCTAAAAAATTAAATAGCTATTTTTTATCGTTGTGCCCCCTATTCCGAAATGGGTAAACCTGTCCTTACCAAAAACTGATCAGCACATCTTCCCGACAATTGAATTATTCAATCTGTTGATTCGTCTCAAAAGCGTCGACAAAAAAATGTAACCGGAAATACACATGCATACATCAATTTTTCTTAAGGTATTCCAAAATGTTAAAAAGGTTTTGAAACGTAAATATTTATAAACAATTGGCTTTATGTTTCATTTTTCGAATAACTCGCCCGTGAAGGGAATGCGAATTGGTGGTCAAATATGATCAATAATGAACCTAAGCACGCCAAATTGTCAGATATTTTGATAATATAGGTTTAGTTTTATCAATTCAATATTTTCAAAATCTCATTTTTTTCTGTTTTCAAAAAATTTGAAAGTTTTTTTTAAGATTTTAATTATCGGTATCGGTTCGAGCAATTTACCCTAAGATACGATGCTTTGCACCACTGGTTATAATAATATCATTATTCTGACGACTTGTGAAAGAAATAAATAATTTTTACAACCTTTGTAATTTCTGGGAGGTAATCATAGACCTTATATACATGTATACAGTAAACCCTCGCTTTACGCGGCAAGTGCGTACCGTGCAGTATAGGAACCGTGCTATAAGAAACTCGTATTTAACATACAATTCAGGCTAATTCGTAGTGCGTTCTATGGAACCTTACATAGTGCAGTATGGGAACCGTGTTATGAGAGACTCAGAGTTGGTACAAATCGCACCATTTTTATCGCGTTGTATGGAGACCAAGAAATACAACTTTAAGTAGGAGAAATACGGACAAAATGACGTGTAGGACATTGACACCTTATTCAAAAATTGGCGCGACGCAGTAGTCAGCTCAAACGTGTTCTTAGGCGGCTATTATACAATCAGGCATGTCTAAAAGATAAAAGCCGATAACAAAATTTACATCAATACCCTTTTGCATAACGAACTTATGGGCTGTTGACCAAATACCGCGTAATAAGAAGTCCGTGTAGTCGGAGGGATGTCGGATATTTAGATCCGTGTAGTATGGGAACCGTGCACCCAGAGTGCCGTGTAAAGCGAGGGCCTACTGTATACCCTTCTTTTAATATGATAAGGTCTATGGAGGTAATGCAAGTCATAGATAAACAAAGATGCAAGCTTAGATAAAAGAAGAGTATTTGCTATGTGCGTGACTGTAGCGCCGTAATAAATATGAACTAATTGCGGCTATCAGTGTGTGGTTTTCATGGGTTTTATATGTTGTTAAAGAAAAAAGATAATAAATAATTGTTATAAATAATAATAAACAAGATACAGTAATAATGTGAACGCTGAATGTTTATTGAAATTATTAAATATACTTCAACGTACTCAAAACATAATTAAGTATAATGATTAATCAAATAAAAAAATGCAGTAAACATTTTTACAGTTAAGTGCCTCAAAGCTTATGTCATAATCTCGGAATAGTTCTTAATAAAAACAATATAATAATGATAAAAATATTTTATCAATAGAATAAGTAAATAATAAATTAATTTACTCATTTTTTTATTATTTTTGGTCAAACTAAAGACTTACAATAGACATTATTATAAAGACATGATTTGATTCCATCATCCATCAAATAAAATTGCAGAAAAAAAACTACATTAACTTTTCGAGGCTTGTAAATTGAAATATTGTTGGCAAGTAGATGGGACTCAATACCTCGTCCGATTTTTTTCCTCTAATGAAATGTTCACTGCAAATGCGATCATAGGGCTTGGGAACCCACGGCGGTGATCCATCAATACTACAAATATATATTTTGCATTATTTCAGCATTGTATTAATAAAACTGTTTGCAAAATAAACATTTTAGCGCTATGTGATAACTTTTATTTTTCTTTTAATCATAAAATTACAATTATTATATAATAAAATGTAATTAATATATAGATAATCGTTATACATAATCAATATACAATATATAAATATATATTTTTTATTATTTCAGCCTTGCATTAATTACATTTTTTGCAAAACAATTTTTTCTAGTAAGCATTAAACAACAATAATATAACAATTTATTGACTTATAATTTTGCTTTTTGCTAAACATAACAATTTTACAACTATTCATAATACTCCGAATTGTATTTTTATAACAATAAGGTTATGATACTTACTTTAATCTTCTAACCACAGCGATCCACTTTTCCCGTTGATTTTATTTCCACTTAGCTGTAGAAAATGTATAGAATTTGCAGTCACTTTTTCTGCTAGTATTTCTACAACCCACTATACAACAGCTTTGGTGGCTCATTTTTAATTATCCTATTTAAATTTGAAATAAACAAATATTTTATGTGTTTTCATTTAAAATTTCTGTTATAATAGCCAACTTTAATGCTCGAAGTAGCCACTACGAACGCTTCGGTCGATTTGACTTCCCCTTCCATGCCTTCGCACCATAGATAAGTAAACATAATGCTTCGCACATAGCCTATATAAATGCATGCATAGATAAGTAAACGCCTATATGGATGCATGGATGCAAGAATTTTGCTAATACATAGATAAATAAACATAATCCATACTCTTTTTTATCTATGATATAATCTTTGCGTAAACTATTTGATCCTTTTATGTTTATTTATCCATGATTTGATCTGTCATGGTCGATCCAATTTTCAATTCAAGCCTTTAACATTCTTTGCCTATAATATGAGTTTTTCTTCTATTATATAATGAACTGAAGAGCTAAAACACGATTAAATTTATTGGTCTGGAAATCTTATAAGATTAATTAATTATTAGTTAACATTACATTTTTATCAAACAAATTCTTCAAAAGCCGAACATTTCGCGCCAAATATGATAAGGTTGGCAACAGTTATTTGGTTTTGCGCTTTTATGTGAATTTCGTCATCTATGAAAATCCATGAAAACACTGAACCGTACAATCGTTAGTGAAGTTAAATTTTTTGCTCATTGATATATTTTCATATTGTATAATTTCATAGTGTTTAAGGCTTGTATTGACATATTTATAGAACTCTATACTGTGTATATTATTTATTAATAATAAATATTTATTTGGTAAGTTTTCTGGGACTATTTGGGCTAGCTAGATATTTTACTGTCAATACACAGAAGAAAAACTAACAACTTACATACTATTTTATTCATAGGACTTACTTTGTATTACTTATTTTATATAGATAGTATAAATTGCTAACAAATATTTTATGTAGGTTTATATGAACCGTAATCGTTAATATCATTTAATTTATTAGTCATGAATATATTTTCATATTGTCTAACTGCAATTAGAGCATTTTAGTGTTTAAAGTGTTATTAACATACCTACATTTATTGACAGAACTTTATACTATCCCTAGTATTTTTTAATAATAAATATTTATTTGGTAAGTTTTCTGCGACTATTTAGGCTAGCTAGATATTTTACTGTCAAAGAAGAAAAACTAACAACTTACTTATATACTATTTGATTTAAAGGACTTACTTTGTATCATTTATTTTATATAGATAGTATAACTGATATTTCATTTATGTATATATTAACTAATAATACCAATATCAATGCAGGTTTACAAGTTGAACTTCTGAAATGCATCACCATCGTTCTTCAAATGCTCCTTCAGAACATGATACATCACTTGTATCATCTTTAGATGTGTCATCTGATAGATATATTATCCATCAATCAGAGTAAGTTAAAAATCAATTGTATAATATATAAAGTGATACGGTGGCCTTGGACAACCAAATGTACTAAATGAATATATATATATATATATATATATATATATATATATATATATATATATGATTTAGTTGTTAATTTTGATGTTGAGATATATGAGTAAGTTCTTGTGGGGCGATACATCAAAAAATAAAAACCAAAGATTTATAAATTAATCTTTAATTCTGAACGTTTTGACAAACGCCCTACAAGAACTTACTCATATATATATATATATATATATATATATATATATATAGATATGAATTGAACTATATTAAAATTCAATAGTTACAATTTAAGTCATTTATAAATATAATAATTTATAATACATAATTATTCTAAATGTTAATTTATGAAATAATAGGGATTATTTAGTAAATAATTTCTAACAATATTTTTAAAAGTTTCTGGTATTGCATCTCGATCTATCAGGTAGCCTATTATAGATCTTGGCTTCTAATGAAGACCTTAGCGATGATTTAAGTTTGATTATTGGGCTTATCACAGTATTTCTATTTTGCTTATTGTGATCTTGGATATGACTTCCCAATAAATTATTAGTTTTATCAGCATGCACCGCAATTGCTTTTTGCAAATATAAATGTTTGTGACAGTCAATATTTCGTATTTGATGAATAGCGGCCTGCAAGGCTCTCGGGGAGAGACTCTTTTTATTGCTCTAACTTCTTTTGTAGATCCATAACTTTAGAAGTGTGTGCACTATGTCTCCTAAGGTAATATTCGATATAAAAGGACAGAATGGAATGTAGCAAAGTAAGTTTTCTGGCACATTCCTGGATTTAATTCTTCTGATGGCATAGATGGCTTTCGAGAGCCTCACATAGCATATCTATACGTTTGGCCCAGGTCAGCAAACTATCCATTGTTAGTCCCAAGTATTTAACTTAACCGCCTTGAAGTTCAAAGTGTCTTCTACTAAATGTAAAATTAATAGAAACAGTTTTATTTTTATTCAGCATAATTTTATTGGCAAGGAAGTACACTTCAGTCTGTTTGTAAGCATTTTGCATTTTCATTCATAACTTTTATGTATTTGCAACTGGAAATATATATATATATATATATATATATATATATATATATATATATAAAAGTAAAATAAAGGAAATCAGCTTTATCAATCCATAGTTTGTTTTCGAGACCGTTATTCAGTGGAAAACTGGAAAGTTTTTTATAATTTAGAAGAGAAATTGGATCCAAACGTAAATAAATAAATAAATAAGCTTCTATTATTATGTACAAATATTTACAATTTATCCGTGTTAGAGCCTATTTCATATGTTGTAGCTCCTTTCTTGCTTAGTACAACGTATGGACCGTCATTTTTCGGGGCAAATTTTGATGTTTTGCCCTCTTTGGCTTTGCTTATAATGTGTGCATTAATCAGCACTAAGTCTCCAGGTTTGTATGCCAGTCCCTTTCTTCTTTTCTTGTCTGCATACGTTTTCCTGTATTCTTGCTCACGTTTATTAACTGCTTCTGTTGTAGGGTTTTTTCCAACACTTTCAGGCGTGGTGTGATTTCTGCAACAAAGTTTTCGTTTTCCACGATTGCCTTTAAGTCGCGGTTTGCGTCATCGGGGCCCTCTCCCTCGAGTGAAGCTGTACTGATTGCATTTCTGCTGGCGCCTGTTCGTAGGATATAGCGTGCTCCATGCTCCGCTTGTTTCCTGGGAAGTTTTCCATGTGCATCGATTAATTTTCTCATTTTTCTCTCCTGGTTTCTTTTCAAGGCTATTGCGTCGAAGGTACACATTGGGTTGAAATACTCGCTTTCGAAGTACGCTGTGAAGCGTGGGTCGAAGCCGTTGTTCCACGGTTTCGATAATTCCTCGTCGCTCAGGAAAAATATTATTGAGGCGCCCTAGAATAAATTTGAATGTGTATGTGTATGTGTGTATGTATGTATGTTCGATTCCAATTGATACGAAGACGTTCTGATTAAGTTTCGAAGATACGAAGCAAAAAGTGCAAATAGAAATCAGAATCTTACACCCTGAATATTTTACTTAGGTCGTTTTTTTGTAGAACGTAAGCCGACTGTTGATCCATCCATATTTCATTACTTCATTATTAGAAATTATCTACCAGAGCTGACTTATTACAAACTTCCCGAAGGAGCAGTTTGTTTGAAAATTTAGAGTTTTTTTGCAAAGCATTGTTAACAAAATTAACTTACCCCGCGAGAAGTTAAAAATGAAAACAAAATTTGTACTGATTATTAAAATTTTTGTAAAAAAATTTGATAATTTGATGTGCAAATCTACATTGATCATTTTTGACCATCAAAGGATCTTTTTTGGATCACCAAAAACGCTGACTCTGCCATCCCAAGAATTTAGTCAATTCGTCTTTTTGTCGCACAAGTAAAATGTTTTGAATTTTTCAATCGGATAGAGAATGGGCCTCTAAAAAATTGAATAGCTATTTTTATCATTTTGCCCCCTATTCCTAAATGGGCAAAACTGTATTTACCAAAAACTAATCAGCACATCTTCCCGACAATTGAATTATTCAATCGGTTGATTCGTTTCAAAAACGTCAACAAATTTTTTTTTTTTTTTAATTTTTTATAACCATATAAATTACAATCTGTCTCCAAGAGACATTCAGTAATTAGATTGGTAGTAAAAATAGATGCTTAACAGGATACCCAGTAGTAAACCTTTTAGTTATGATATGTAGCAATTATAGCAAAATATTTATAAATATAGATACTAAAACCTATTGTAAGTCTAAACATGCATAAATAATATATGGCTATAATTACATATACATATAAATAATTCTTACATAAACTAGCTTTACTTATTCTGTTAATTCGAGTAATGATTGTCTTTTTAATCTGTGATTATGTGTGGTATTGTACAGTTCTTTTGCTAAGACGTTGGGGTGACTGCTTATTTTTATTTTATAGTTTTGTGCTATTTTGTTTATCTCTTCATTTACTGTGTTGACGTTTGCGTCTTGGTGTATTAGCCATGTAGGCATGTATTTCGGTGCAGAGAGAGCCTCACGTAGGATTTTATTTTGAAATCTTTGAATGATTTGGATGTTGCTTCTTTTAGCTGTACCTCATAGTTGGAGGCCATATGTCCAAACTGGCTTAAAGATAACCTTGTAGATGAGAATTTTGTTTGAAGTGGAGAGTTTAGATCGTATTCGTAGCAGCCAGTAGAGAGTTCTACGAAGGTGTTCCAACTGTTCTCGCTTTTTGAGGATGTGGGTTTTCCAATTAAGTTTATTGTCCAAATATATACCCAGTTTTGTTTTAAAATTTCGTTACCGTATATGTAAACAGGTGGACATGTACTCCTTCGCAGTGTAAAAGTAACTTGAACAGATTTGTTACTGTGGAGATTTGTAACCTCCATAGTGTAAACCACTTTTCTATTATATTAATGTGTGATTGTAGCATCGCAGTCGCTGTTGCTGGGCTTTCATGCTGAGGTTGCAAGGTTTGTGTTGTGGTGGCAAGGAAAATCTGCGGTGTATAATAAAAATAGCGTTGGGCCTAACACACTTCCTTGGGGGACTCCTGCATTAATTGGTTTGATTGCAGACTGGGCGTCCTGTATCTGTGCAAAATATGTTCTGTGAGCCAAGTATGTGGAAGATTCCTTTTGATTTTATATAATAACCCTCAATGCCACACTTTGTCGAAAGCTTGTGCGATGTCCAAAAATACCGCGGAGCAATATTTTTTGGTATGCAGAGCAGAGTTGATCTCATTAACTACGCGGTGTACCTGTTGTATGGTTGAGTGCTGCTCTCTAAATCCAAATTGGTAATTTGGAATTATATGGTTGCTTTGAAGTGTAAATTTAATGCGTTTTAGAAGCAGCTTTTCAAATATTTTGGATATGACAGGCAGCAAGCTAATTGGCCTATATGAATCTATATGATAAATGTCTTTACCTGGCTTGTGAATCATAGTAATATTGGCAATTTTCCAGATTGAAGGGAATGATTGAGTTCTAATTATGGCGTTAAAAACAATGGTCAGAAATCGTAGCAATTTATCAGTCCTTAATCATTTTGATTGTGATGAGATCAGGTCCCGGAGCTTTTCCAGTTTTTGTACGCCTTATTTCTTGTGCAACTTCTGAAACAGTAATTTTTTTAATCTGCTCGTTAGATGTGAAAACAGTATTGAGAAAATCGAAAATAAATTTTTCTTCGTAATCTGCGCATTTCTGAGGGGCTGGCTGAAATGTTTCAAATAGATGTTCAGCAAAAATGGCACATTTTTCTTGGGGCTGCCTAGCCCACGTTCCGTCTTTTTTTCTTAGTGGTGGAAAAGTCATTGTCGGCTGTTTCAATTTTTTAGTGGCTTTCCATAAGGAATAGTTAGAGTCTTCGGTGTTTGTTAGATTATTTAAATAATTTTTTACTGTTTCATTTTTATGTTCATAAATCAAGGTTTTTAACTTAAATTAAATTTTCTTCTGTCTTCAGGCGAACGAGTATTTTGCCAAATTTTACGTAATTTTCTCTTGACTGCAATTTGTTTCTTTATATAGTTTGGTATATCTTGAAGTTGATGCTCAACAGTTTGTGTGGTCGATAGAAGTGCCGCATTGTGAATTGCAGTTAATTTTATCAGAAATTACGTAGCGGAATAAATCCCAGTCTGTATGATTTTTGGTTAAAAATTTAGTAGAAGCAGTCAGCGCGTTGAAAATGTTTAGAATTATCGGAGAATGCTCAGAATTTAAGTCAAGTGATGAATTTATATTAGTTGATTGATTTGGTATATTATTTAGTATAAAAAAGTCTAAAATATCCGGGATTTTATTGATGTCACTTGGCCAGTATGTCGGTTCGCCTGTAGAAATATGTCTGTAATTGTGCGAGTGCATAGATTTAAGTAGTTCTCGTCCTCTTGGTGTTATTAATCTTGAGCCCCAGTAGGTGTGTTTTGCATTCCGACAATGAACTTATTACCTAGAGTGGAGAAAAAAATGTGAGGACTGTACTTCCTTAATGGAATGCCTTGGTGACAGTAAATTGTTGAAACACATATGTTTCCCACTGGTAGTTGTACACATATGCTTGTTGCTTGCAAATAATCTTTTTCGTACGGTTCTAATTCGTAGTGTTTGATTTTGTTTTTAACTGTGATAGCCGTACCCCCGTGACCTCTGCCTGTCCTGATGCCTACATGAATAAGTGGTGTAATTGTAAAGATTAAAATAACTTCTACTGGTAAAGTGCGACTCTGAATTAACATGATGTCTATTTGAATGTATAAAACGAATTGCTTAAGTTCCTGTGCATGTTGTCCAGGCCGTTAGCGTTCCACGTGCATATTTTAAGTGAAGTGGCCATTATTTTTTACTTAAGAAACAGGTGATTAAATTGAGCATGGTGTCCATTTGGTCCATTAGTTCTTGCATGTCGTTGGTTCGATTATTATTGTGATTTTGAACTTGGTCATTGTTGATTGGGGTGAGGCTGTTTTCTTGTGCGCTTGGGCGTTGTCCAGTTGTGCGCCCCGTGTGTGTTTGTTTATTATTTTGAGTCATTTGTGAGAATATTATGTTGTCCTGTACTAGTGAGTGATTGATGACTTGTGAGTTCTGAGCTACAGTTTTTTTTCTTAAAGGTGGAAATCTTCGTAGTTTTTCCTCCATAATTTGCAGAATGATTGCCTGAGCATAAGACACAAGTGACGTTTTCGTTTATTTTTTCAGTCCAGGAACAGTCCTTAGTGTGGTGATTTCCGTCCTAGATTTTGACAGTTTGTACATTGTGGGATTTGACGATTATTCCGTTTCGCTTCAATAACTACCTTTGTTCTATACAGATATTCAACTCTGTAAATATCTGTATTATTTTTATTTTGTGCCAGCTCTACGACAAACATGTTTAATGGTCGTTTAGTTGAATATTGTTTCAGATTATAAATTCGTAGCACGTTGTGTTCAAGTTTGTTGATTTATTCTTTCAACATTTCTACATCAGTACTATAATGCAGATTTTTAATTACGATTTTAAGAGATCGGTCTTGTTTTGGTTGGTATGAATGGAGTTGCGGCCCTTAATAATGCAACGACTTTGTTGTAGGTTTGCACGTCTTGTGTGTTGATTTTCACTTGATTAGTTTCACAAATTTTTGATTTGTATAAGTTGGGTACGTGTAAGTCAAGGTGTCGTATTAATGGATTTATGTCAGTTACTCCGTGCACGAATATAGGTGGGGCAGTTGGCGGCTTTTCGGCTGGCGGCTTTTCTGCTGATGTTGATTGAGATGGTGTCGTTTGGAGAACATAGTAATAATTTTGCGTCGGTACAGGATTTAGCCAGTAGTTTTTGTGTGTTACTTTTTTAGAGTTATTAGAACTTGCAGCAAGGTCGCTATGTGGTCTTCTTCTAGTTATGGTGCTCCACCCCTGGTCTATTGTTGCCGGTGTGATGTTTGTTGAATTGACAAGCGTGCTGGTTTGACCGTTCGCATTACCGATACTCACATTTCTCGTTGAAACTGATTGTTGTGTACATTGAATTTCAGTAATATTATTGACATGATTTCCTTCGTTCATAACGATGTCGACTGCATTTGAGCCATTATTGTATTGTTGATTGTTTACGATTTGTTGTTCTACGAAAGCCGCACTCATAGTAGAATCGTCTTGTAGTATGTTTATCGATTCAACAATATGAAAGTTTGTTGATATCCCTGGAGATTGGGAGATGATTATAATTATAAAACACTATTTGATTTTAAAATCAAAAATGAATTACACATGATAATAACTCACAACACAATACACACTTTAAAGTAGTATATGAATGGCGTCCTTGATCAAACTGGCTTGTCCCGTTACGGGTGTTGTGCACCCTTGGGCTAACAACAAATATGTTGTGGATCCGTTGCCAACAATTATGTTGCGTCACACCAACGATGTCAACATTTAAAATTAGGTTCTTCTGCTGCTATCATAAGCTTTTCACTGTGGAAATATTTAATTAAACATTTAAAGACATTTATTAACTTTATTTACTTCATTATTCGGTTACACTTGATTACAACTTAATACACAATTGATATTTTGAAATAAGAGTGATGTGAACTGTTTGGAAACTGGACTTAGAATGAACACTAGTTCCGTCGTCCTCAGGCTTTTTATAATCTCTGATGATGACGTAACCATCCTTCCAGAAAAATACGTTACAATGACTCAACTTGCTTATTTGTCATCGAAGAAAACCGTTACGAATGACTCAACTATTCATTTTAGACGCAGTTGCGGTTACAGATTGTTATTCATACTGGTGCACGTGCATGTTTATCTCTGATACTTTGTTGCATACAATATCGCAAGACTATGAGCTGTGAGTCAGCAACGTATATTGCGTCTTTCATATTTGACTGTTATATCGAATTTATAATATTATTTATAATTATTGCAAAGGGGTGAATACCACTACACGGGACATGCGTTCGAGTTGTGATGACGTAAACAATGCAGATAACACTACACTATGTTGCGGTAAACGAAAGGTGTTTATTGGTTGGTCACTGAATGCACCGTTTGGTTTTACCATCCGACCTCTACGGCGGTTGGCGAACGAATGGTCAACAAAAAAATGTAACCGCAAATACACAATCATACTTTTACGTACACAATTTCATTTACGTTTCGTTTTTTGAATTACTATGACTTACCTGTACAGGGAATGCCAATTGGTGGTCAAAAATGATCAATTAACCATAAGCACACCAAATTGGCAGATATTTTAGTTTAGGTACACTTCTATCTTATAGATGTCATTTTGAAGAGAAAAAAATATATACGAACAACGAAATAATTAAATTATCATAAAATAACAATTAATATATTAGGTTGTCAAATATCCGCCTTTTTGTCTTGAATTTGCATTGAATAAAGAGCAAAAAAGCGGAAGGGAGATATTTGACAACCTTATATTATGTTAATTTCCGAACTAAAATAAGAAACCATTTAAAACCATTTTAAAGTGATTTGTATGTAAGATTCACGTTAACAAAGTTGCAGAAATAAACAGATCTTCAATATTTCTCGCAAAAAAACTTATCAACTTGATAATTTTTATTTTAAAAATGATCAAATTATTTATTTCTTCAAAAATTTTTATTTTATTAACTTCCCGAAGGAGAAGTTTGTTTTCGTCAAAAAAATCCGATTCCAAAAAATTTTGTTTTCTCGACGTTTCAAGTCATTCTGAATTGAATGAGACACAAATTTGGAAAAAGTATGTGTGTGTGTGCATGAACAGACTTTTTGTTGTAAATCGACGTTTTCTCAAAAACGGCTGAACCGATTTCAAAAATTTAAAAGCCATTCGATGTATCTCGACGAGGACTACCGTTTATCAATTTTGTGCGACGATCGGCCTAACCGTTTCTTTGTCAATAGCAGAAAAGTGAAAAGTTTTTCGTCCACGTTTTAGCCCGCAATTCTAAATCGATCTTGAAAATTCAAAAACCGTTCGAAAGATATTGGTTGGGAATCGACCTGATTAGTTTTTGGTAAAGATCGGCCGGGCCGTTTTTTTGTAATATAGTGTTAAAAGTTTTTTTTTCGGCGATTTTCTTCAGCTTTTTTGGTGATAGATATCATGGTTTTCTAGATCATACTAAAATATTACAGCCCTACGACAAGCCGTTTAATTTTGAAAATTCGTCAAAGTTTGCAAAAATTGGTATCGTTTTTTGGCATTTTTTTGTTACGATTTACTTTTGTTAATCAAGACTTTAATGTCTTATTTACAAAATTGATATGAGCAAAAAAAAAAATACAAAAAAAAAATGCAATAAGTTGAATATAAAATGAAAAAAGGTATTTTTGGCATTTGTCAAAATTAAAATTTTCATCGACGTTTTCTCAAAAACGCTTGAACTAATTTCAGAAATTTAAAAGCCATTTGATGTATCTCAATGAGGATTATCGTTTGTCAGTTTTATGCGACGATCGGCCGAGCCGTTTCTTTGTAATTTAGAAAAAGGTGTTAAAGTTTTCGTCCACATTTAAGCTCATACTACTACCGAATCGATTTTAAAAAATCAAAAACTGTTCGAAAGATATTATTTGGGAATGATACTGATTAGTTTTAGGTGAAAATCTACCGAGCCGTTTTCTTGTAATTAACAATTTGAAAAAAAACTAGTGGGGTGTATGGCATCGTGCCTTGCTGGAACTTCCCATACCGTAACGAAATGCTCGAGGAATATAAAATGTTTTCAAACTAGCTGTAAGTGAATTCCTTCTTAAGGCAATTAAGGCATCGTGCCTTTTGGCAAATTGCTGGAACTTCCCGTACCAAAAATTATTAATTTTTTAGAAACGATTAACATTTTTGAAAAAAATGTACTTTGAAAAAATAAGATTTTTGAGAAACTATATATATGGACAAAAAGTTACTTTTTTTTGAAAAAAAAAAATTTAAAAAAAAATTTTTTTTTTTCATTTTTTTTTGAAAAAAATTTTTTTTTCTTTATTTTGACATATTGTGGAAGATCTGAACTTTTTTTTCAAAGCCATCGTACTGATTTAACTGCATAGGGACAAAATATAAAGTCGCTGTCTAACGCATAAGCATTGGTACGGAACCAAAGCATAGGAATGTTAACAAAATGTATACTTATTGTTAAAATCTCTATAAAATATCTGATGAATTGATGTGCATATGTCTAATGATCACTTTTGACCGCCAAATGGGTAATTTTTTACTTTTTCCTCTATATCTCCGAAACCGCTAGACCTACCTTTATGAAAATTTTATCGATTTTTCATCTTGTCAATACAAGTGAAATGTTTTTTGAATTATTTAAATCGGACGCTCCGTTTTCTTAAAAACTGAGTTACCGTTTTCGGCACTTTTTGCCCCGTATCTTTGGAACGGCTAGACCTGCCTTTGCCAAAAACTAATCAGCACGTCTCCTTATCAATACGAATCGAATGTTTTTTGAATTATTCAAATCGGTTGATCCGTGTTCCCGAAATCGTCGACGAAAATTTGTATCCGCACATACATACACACACGTACATACATACACACACACACACACATACATCCATTTTTTCTAAGGTATGCCAAAATGTTCAGAAACCTTTGAAACGTAAAGATATATAAAAATTTTCATTTTCGATTTTTTTGCGATTACTATAACTTGCCCTACGGGAAGTTAATAAATTAATATAAATACTGTAACATTGTCTAATATTTATAAGAATTATATAAATTGAATTGCAAAGTTAAAATTATTTGTTTAAAGTATATTAGAACTTCAGTCAGAATTAAAAATAAAATCTGAATTATTTTCCATATACAAAAAAAAATGAAAAAAAAATTATTTGGAACAAAAATTTTTTTTTCAAAATCAATTATTTTGTTAAAACAAGCAGAAAGTTATTTGAATCATTTAAATCGGACGCTTAGTTCTCTCAAAAACTGCCATTTTCTGCACATTTAGCACTGTGTCTCCGAAACCGCTGGACCTGCCTTTGCCAAAAACTAATCACCTCTTCTCCCCGTCAATACAAATTGAATGTTTTTAAAATCGGATGTTCCTATCTCTCAAAAACTCGATTTCTATTTTCTGCACTCTTTGCTCCATATCTCCGAAACGGCTGGACCTGCCTTTGCCAAAAACTAATCAGCACATTTCCCTATCAATAGGAATCGAATGTTTTTTGAACCATACAAATCGGTTGATCCGTGCGCGCGAAAACGTGGACGAAAAATTGTATCCATACATACATACACACACACATTCATTTTTTCTGAGGTATGCTAAAATGTTCAGTTTATTTTATTTCTCCCAAAAAAGCTTATCAATTTGATAATTTTTATTTTACATGATACATCTGTAATAATAAGTTTGATTAGAAAACGAATAACATTTTATTTCATAGAAAATTATCTAGAGCAGGATCAATCCTTAAAATAAATTGCCGTGCCAATTTTTTGGGTTTAAAATTTTGACATTCGGAAAAATTTGCCGCCCTAGGTCCGGGCCTATGGGGTAATCCAGCACTGATCTATGGCCGTGACAATTTTTCGGATTTAAAATTTTGACATTCTTAAAAATTTGCCGCTCTAGGCCCGGGCCTCACGGACCCTATGGGGTAATAAAGCACTACATAAGATATTTTATAGAGATTTTAATACAAGTATAAATTTTGTTTTCATTTCTATAGGTTCCGTACCACTGTTTATCGATTAGACTGCGACGCGGCTCTTACGCCCTTCGATATTTCTTCTCTGAGACAGCCAGGCAGCACGATTGCTTTGAAAAAAATTCAAACTTTTCAAAAAATTAAAAAAGAAATTCAAATTTTTCAAAAAAAGTAATTTCTATCTAAAATTTCAATATTTTCAAAATCTCATTTTTTTCTGTTTTCAAAAAATTTGAAAGTTTTTTTTTTAAGATTTTAATTATCGGTATCGGTTCGAGCAATTTACCCTAAGACACGATGCTTTGCACCACTGGTTATAATAATATCATTATTCTGACGACTTGTGAAAGAAATAAATAATTTTTACAATCTTTGTAATTTCTGGGAGGTAATCATAGACCTTATATACATGTATATACTCTTCTTTTAATATGATAAGGTCTATGGAGGTAATGCAAGCCATAGATAAACAAAGATGCAAGCCTAGATAAAAGAAGTAGTTTGCTATGTGCGTGACTGTAGCGCCGTAATAAATATGAACTAATTGCGGCTATCAGTGTGTGGTTTTTCATGGGTTTTATATGTTTGTTAAAGAAAAAAGATATTAAATAATTGTTATAAACTAGCTGTAAGTGGAATTCTGTCTTAAGGCAATTAGGGCATCGTGCCTTAAGGCAAATTGCTGGAACTTCCCGTACTAAAAATCATTATTTTTTTTAAAAACGATTAACATTTTTGAAAAAAATTACTTCGAAAAATTAGATTTTTGAGAACTATAAATTTGACAACAAAATTACTTTTTTTTAAAAAAAA
>NW_020537355.1:0-18786 GCF_003426905.1 Ctenocephalides felis
CTTTTTTTCAATTAGATAATTATGTAGCACACAAGCAGCTTGAACTAGCTTCATACTTTCTGAGGACATAGTTCAACTGGCTTTCTAAGAAAACAAAAACGCATCGAAAGCAAACCTAATGCATTTTCTACCACTCGACGTGCTCGAGAAAGTCTAATTAAAAACGCGATTTTCAACAGGTTGGTCTCTAAAAGGGAATGGTTTCATAATGTAGGTTTTAACGGAAAAGCGTCATCGGCAACAATGACATATGGCACCGGAACTGACTGGCCACGTAATGGCTTTGCTTCGGGTATATTCAATGACTTGTTTTCAAACACTTAGATAGTGAACAATTGCATATACACCCCCGTCTGACACTCTCCCATTACAACCTACTTCTATGTACAAAAATTTGTAATCAGCATTCACTAGAGCCATTAATACAATGCTATGTGTCCCCTTGTAATTATAATATAGACTTCCTGAGTCTTCTGGTGCCTTCATTACCACATGTTTTCCATCAATAGCTCCTATGCAATTTGGAAAGTTCCAAGTAGCATCAAATCGCTTTGCTTCATTTTCCCACTCCTCTGATGTACAAGAAATCTGTAAAAAAAAAGAACAAAACATTTAATTTTCATTTATTATTTTAACTTTTTTTAGGACCATCATGATGAGGAAATGAAAGATAATTCTGGGTCTTGGCAGACTCCTGTTACAAAACCTCATAAAAATAAAAAACGGGCACCCGATTCAGTTAAAAAGGATGATGAGTTGCTGAATGAAGCTTTAGCTTGTTTACGAGCTCCGAAAGATCACTTGGATGTATTTGGAGAGTTTGTTACTGCAGAGTTGAGAGTATTACCCTATGAAGATATCCGAAATAAATTAAAACTTAAGATTCAGAGAGCTATTTTAGACGCACATGAGGAAGTCAACATGCGAGGAGTATCCTCCCCCAGTTCACAGTCTATGCTGTCTCTGAGTAATTTGAGTGAGTACTCCGGTTCATCGAGCACTCCAGTAATATGCCAGATAATTTCTCCAACGCAAAACGAGACTACTTTAACGCAATATTATGACAAAATGTAACATTTTCTCATACCTTCAAATAATCATTTTTCAATTCCAAGTACAGAGCATCACACACCTCCGGAACAATGCGAGAAATAGTTGTTGGTGGAATCCGAAACAAATAACTTAATGACTGATAACTGTCACCTATAATAGAATTTATTTACAATTAATATTGGTACAATTTTTATAAATAAATAGTAAAAAAAATGTTTTTGTATTATTTTAAATAATTGTTTTATACCACTTACCAGTAGCAAGAAATCTCAGTGTCAGTGTTAACCGCTCAGATGGTGATATTGATTTTCTTAGGTGAGTATCTTGTTTTGTAATTCTTGGAGCAATTCGTTCCAGCAAATGCTGAAAATCCTGATGGGTCATTCTTATAAAATTTTCATAAGAACTTACGTCTTGATACTCAAGTTCTTTCAACAACTTTGCATAAACTCCCTCTTCTTCTCTTTTGGCAATCCATTCCCTAACCCACATTTTTTTTTTACTGTCTTATTTCTTTTTTTAACTAAACTATATACCACCAATGCTGCTAAACCTTGTTTTCGCCGGGAACTCATTATAATAACTATACACTAACTAATATACACTAATAAAATTGTCAATTGTCTCACAAGAACTAACCTGAAATACGAAGTTCACTTCTATAGTCTACTTGTCAAATTTACACTCTACCAAGATTAATATTTATTAATATATTTTTCCACAAGTGTACACAGCTTTATTATAATAACTATACACTAACTAATATGCACTAATAAAATTGTCAATTGTCTCACAAGAACTAACCTGAAATACGAAGTTCACTTCTATATATATCAGTTCTATAGTCTACTTGTCAAATTTACACTCTACCAAGATTAATATTTATTAATATATTTTTCCACAAGTGTACATAGCTTTATTATAATAACTATACACTAACTAATATGCACTAATAAAATTGTCAATTGTCTCACAAGAACTAACCTCAAATACGAAGTTCACTTCTATAGTCTACTTGTCAAAGTTACACTCTACCTAGATTAATATATATTAATATATATAGCCACAAGTGTACATAGCTTTTTAGAGTGTCTAGGTAGAGTTGCTCTAGCACCTTTCACCTACTTCTCTCCTAGAGTACGAAAGAGCTCTCGGAAGAAAAAAACACTTTACAGTGTACAGACAACGGTAGAGCGCACTAGCAAGAGAGTCTACACTCTACCTAGATATTTCTCTACAGTGTATCGGCACCTTCACGCTGAGCGTCTACTGCACGCAAAGCCTTTTGAAGGCGGCGTCAAAATCAAAATTGTTGGAAAATAATAATTAATCTTTATTAAATAGGTAATTAGGAGCCGTAATAAAGCATTCATATGCGTGGATGCCTTATATTTAGTCGCCACGTGCACATGGTACTAGATGCTAAAAATACACTTTTTTATCACAAATATTTCTAAAATACGATAAAACTTTAAATAAATCACTGAAATCATTATTAAAATTAGTTATAAGTCGTTATAAATCAAGGATGCATCACGATTTCTTTTGATGCACGCGTCGGAAACGTCACTTGGGTTCAGCATGAAAATGAAATTCACTTTTAGGATAAATAACTTAATAATTATATTAATTCAAATCAAAATCTAGGTTGAATATATGATTAAACTAATTGATAACATCTAATTATCGAATATAGTTCAAATATATTCATGTATAGATTGATTTATAGTAATTAAAAATCCTACCTTGATAATCCAAAGCACTTTCTTCCATTGTTCTTATCACTGGGGAGGTCCGTCTCATACTAAAGACGATTGATAACTGAGGGTGTTCAGAGGTGGTGGGGGAGTGTTGCCACCACAAAAATTATTAACTAATTTGTGCAACATGTGAGCGAGCGGTGATGTCACATCGCGCGAGTTTTAAATTTGCAATTATACATTGTAAATTTAATTCAATAGGAGTTGATGCAGTGCGAAGTTGCTCAGTGATATGACGCGGCAATTTTAAAACGCTATTTGAGCAAATTAGTATAAACGAAGTTTATTAGCATATTAATTTGATTTGAATTTAATATTTTATCAACAAATATATAAGTTGTGTACTTAATTAAAACATATTAATTCATATGGCGTGGGAATTACGACCTAGTGTTATAATAATAATAAAGATGAGTTAATAATTATAATAATATTAAAAATGAGTAAATATATAATTAAATATAAAAAAAATTATAGAAGCACATATAGTCAGAATAATTAAGTTAATTAATTAAACAACTTTTTAAACAAAATGGTACAAATGTATTCGAGGAAGAACAGATATTATTAAACGTTTTATCTTCGTTTTTATTATTTTCATCATTTTATATTTTATCATTTTATCAATTTATTTCAATAGGAGCTAATATAGTATGAAGTTAATCAGTGAAATGACGCGGCAATTTTAAAACATTATTTGAACAAATTAGTAAATAGGTAGTCTTTTATCATATAAATTTGACTTGTATTCAATATTTTATCAACAAATATGTAAGTTGTATACTTAATTGGTGCACTGAGAATTTTTCTCACTTTTAATTCATATAGCGTGGGTATTACGATCTAGTATTATAATAATATTAAAAATGAGTTAATAAGCTAATATAAAATGAAGTTGCTCAGTGTTATCAATAAGTTAATAAGCTAATATAGAATTAAGTTGCTCAGTGATATTACGCGGCAATTTTAAAACATTATTTGAACAAATTGGTATGAAGGAAGTCTATTTACATATAAATTTGACTTGAATTTAATATTTTATTAACAAATATGTAATGTAAAGTAAGTTGTGTACTTAATTGGTGCACTGAGAATTTTTCTCACTTTTAATTCATAAAGCGTGGATATTACGACCTCGTATTACAATAATATTAAAAATGAGTTAAATTGTATTCAATATTTTATAAACAAATATGTATTATTTAATTACACGCATTATAATATTATGAGTTCGGTATTACAAACTAGTATTTTATTATATTATAAATAAGTAAATAAATAATTATACAAAAATATAAAAACTAAAATGAAGCACATATAGTCAAAATAATAAGGTTTATTATTGATTAATTAAATTAATAATTAATTAATTAATAAATAATAGGGATAACATGGTACAAAAGTAGCCGAATAAAAATATAGTTTTATTCAACGTTTTATATTTAAACGTTTAATATTGAAATAATTGAATAATTTATAACAAAACATGTTGAATATGATATAATAATTAGATTAGAGTTTGTAATCTGAACTTATTTGTTAATTGTTGTAAAATCATTGATCATATATAGAGGATTTTGATTACGTCCGTATGAAGATAATAACACCAAATGTCAAATAATGGTATTATTAAACTTCTGGATTTTCTATGGATATTTAATAGTGATGCTGTATGGGCTTATAGTGTTATATATATATATATTATATATATATGTATATATATATATATATATATATATATATATATAAATCTATATATATAAAAGAGGATCGCTTTATGTTATAACACTTATAACTCACGAACGGCTGAACCGATTTAGATGAAAATTGGCAGGGAGGTAGTTTAGAGCCAGGAGAAGGACTTAGGATACTTTTTATCCCTTTATTTCATTCTAATTCAAAATTAATTATTTATAAACTATCCATGTAGTTTATTCAATCTATGATACTATCAATGATTTCATCCATGACATTTACATTCGATTGTCAACTGTCATTCGGTGTTTCTGTTTTGATACAAATATATTAATATGCATTTCTTAATGACCATTATTTGAAAATTATTACGTGAATAATATAAATATTTTAATCGCCACGGAAAATTAATACAAAGTGGCAAATAAATTAATTCTTAATAATAGCAAGCGATGCTAGATGGACGATGGGGAAATTTATTTCTTGAAAATGGAAATGTAATTATTTATATAATTAGGTATTTATGTATATTTGTTTATACGTATTTAAATAGAGTATTTGAGGTGTTTATATTATATATCAGCAATAAGTATAATCATCAACAAATTAATAAAAAAAAATATTCTGAAATATAGTTTCTTGACATAACCTCAAAATTTGTAATAAAAATGTAAATAGTTATACATTAATTGTTGTTAATTTGTAATTTCTTTATACATATCTTATAAAATGTTTCAGGTGTTTACAACTAATTGGCATATATATATTATCAGCAAATGTGCTTTGATTCGACAATAAAAAGGTCTAATTGAAGTAATCAACTACCTTAAGTTAACTATAGTGATAAAATATTAGTTTTTGGTTCTCATATATTATAACCCAGCTATAAACCTCACGGAGCCCCAGACCTTTCCAGCGAATGCAAAATTGTCGAATTCGGTTTGTGCATTCTGGAGTTATATCGTCGGAACTTATAACTCAAGAAGGCTGAACCGATTTAACTGAAAATTGGCTTTGGTAAAGTTGGTAAAAGTTGGTTCAGAGCCAGGAGAAGGACATAGGATACCTTTTATCCCGTTCGACTTGGAATAACAACAAGCAAATGACAGCTATGTAATCACGTATGGATGACAATTCAATATTTGTAAGGAATTAATAACAAAATTATTTATTTTAAATAAATAATTAACAATTATAATATAATGATAGTGCCATTGCCCATTCGTATAAACAGTGAAGCGAACTATGTATAACTCAGTATGGTTGACAAATCATATTTTTCTCAAACACAATGCTCTGAAAGAACTCATTTGTATAATTATGTACTCATTGGTATTTATAAAACCTTTTCTAGATTATTCAGATTTAGAACCTAAATTTGGAATCGATCAAAGGAACATTTTGTCGAATAGCTTATTTCCAGTTATAATTTCCTGAATTTATTCAAGAATGGATAGTAATATATGAAGATCCACGACCGAAGTGTCAAAAACCAGTAAAGCTAAGCATTGTTTAACAACAGTATTTGAATGTAAAGGGAAAAATGTGTATAATCAGCTATAACCTTGATTCTTATGACTTTGGTATTGGGAGATAAATGGTAATCTTTGAAAATCCATAGTAAAAGTATTTTCTTCCATTGGTAGTTTTCTAGCAATTAGTTGAAAATGTAATTATTTTGTAAAATACCTTTGAAATTAAAATATGAACATTAAATATGACATTAGACCTGCTTGCCATCTGGCCGTTCCAAGTTACCCCGTTATAGGGTAAAAAGGTCTAGATAAAAAAATTTTTAAAGACAGCAAAAAAGCACGTTTTTACAATGATGAAGTAGCTGGTAGTTTTACTGAACGTAGTCAGATAATTGTTCATTTGAAATGTGTCATTTGTTGTGATGTAATTGGTTTGATTTTCATAATAAAATTTATATTTGCTTAAAGTCAAATTGGACCTTTGTGCCTTGCCCTGTTCTACATATATACCTTTTATTAAATTTACTTTTATTCATCGAATATTACTAGAAACTTTTCAAAAAGCAGGTCAAAGAAGAGATACCTAAATCATTTTGTATCTCTCCTCGCAAAAATTTGAAAAATTTGTATAAGCTCAATAGTATTATTTACAATTATACACAAAATCCAGAATCCAAAAAAAATTTCAAAAAATTTGAAACGCATTCAATAATCGATTAAATGGAATTTGTAATGACTATATAAGTCGAAAGACCAACAAAGACTTGGATTGAATTATGCCATGTTTTCTATAGAAAGTGTATAAAACTTTCAGTTTGGTTGTATTAATAAAATATATACAAACTAATGGGGTTTATTGTTTCTATAATACCTCATTGTATATAGCAATTCAAACAACACATCCTTACACAAAAAGTATTAATTTTTTAGATACTCTAGAAATTGTTTATAAAATAACTTAGCAAAACAACGTTTGCCGGGTCAGCTAGTATATATATATATATATATATATATATATAAAGTTGTCAAATACCCTATTTCATTTGCTTTCATAATTTAAAAGTTATAGTTTTTTAAGTGAGTTAATGTACACCAGAATACCCTAACAATAAGTATTATTAATCACAAGACATTAATTTTTATTTCATGACTAAAGCTAGTTGCTGTAGGTTCTTATGATGTTAAAAAATGTTAATATTATAATAATAAATTCAGAGTAGACCGAGTTACAATATAGTCCGTGTTCAAAAATCTTTATATGAATATAATTCTACTAAACTGCAATTAATTTGACAGATCCTGTGTGTACATGGACATCAATATACAGTCCTGGGAAGAAAGTTAAATAACTTCCTAATAATTGAATAATTCATGACAAAATAAGTTGAATATGATATAATAATTATATTAGAGTTTATATTTCAAAGCTATTTATCAATTGGAGTAAAATTATTGATCTTTTATAGAGGATTTTGATTGCGTCCGTACGACGATAAGTTAATAACACCAAATGTCAAATAATGAATATTTCTCGTTTAGTTCAACCGGTACAGTAATTATTAAACTTCTGGATTTTCTATGGAAATTTAATAGTAATCCATGATGCTGTATGAGCTTATAATGTTAGATATTATATATATAAAGTTGCCAAATACCCTATTTTATTTACTTTCATAATTTAATAGATATAGCATTTTAAGTGAGTTAATGTACACCAGAATAAACTCACAATAAGTATTATTTATCACATGACATTAATTTTTATTTCATGATTAAAGCTAGTTGCTGTAGGTTCTTATGATGTTAAAAAATGTTAATATTATAATAATAAATTCAGAGTAGACCAAGTTACAACATAGTCCGTGTTCAAAAATCTTTTATATGAATATAATTCTACTAAACTACAATTAATTTGACAGATCCTGTGTGTACATGGACATCAATATACAGTCCTGGGAAGAAAGTTAAATAACTTCCTAATAATTGAATAATTCATGACAAAATAAGTTGAATATGATATAATAATTATATTAGAGTTTATATTTTGAAGCTATTTGTCTATTGTACTAAAATTATTGATCTTTTATAAAGTCTTAATTTGATAGATCGTGTTTGTACATGGACATAATATGAGTAAATCAAGAAATTAGTATTTATCGCATAACATTAATTTTTTATTTCATACAAAAATAATGATAAAAAATTCAGAGTAGACCGAGTTACTACAGGGCCTGTGTTTAAAAATGTTTTATATGTATATAATTCTACAATTAATTTGACAGATCGTGTTTGTACATGGACATCAATATACAGTCCTGGGAAGAAAGTTAAATAACTTCTTGATAACTGAACAATTCATGACAAAATGTGTTGAATATGATATAATAATTATATTAGAGTTATTAATCTGAAGTTATTTGTCAATTGAAGTAAAATTATTGATCCTTTATAGAGGATTTTGATGACGTTCATTAGATGACATAACATTAATTTTTTATTTTATGACTAGAGCAAGTTGCTGTAGGTTCTTATAATGTTAAAAAATATTCATATTATAATAATAAATTCAGAGTAGACCGAGTTACAACATAGTGCGTGTTCAAAAATCTTTTATATGAATATAATTCTACTAAACTACAATTAATTTGACAGTTCCTGTTTGTACATGGACATCATTATACAGTCCTGGGAAGAAAGTTAAATAACTTCCTAATAATTGAATAATTCATGACAAAATAAGTTGAATATGATATAATAATTATATTAGAGTTTATATTTTGAAGCTATTTATCAATTGGAGTAAAATTATTGATCTTTTCTAGAGGGTTTTGATTACGTCTGTATGACGATAAGTTAATAACACCAAATGTCAAACTAGCTGTAAGTGGAATTCTGTCTTAAGGCAATTAGGGCATCGTGCCTTAAGGCAAATTGCTGGAACTTCCCGTACCAAAAATTATTATTATTTTTTAAAACGATTAACATTTTTGAAAAAAAATTAGTTTTAAAAAATAAGATTTTTGAGAAACTATAAATTGGACAAAAAATTAGTTTTTTTTGAAAAAAAAAATATTTTTAAAAAATTTTTTTTTTAATTTTTTTTTTTTTTTTTGAAAAAAATTTTTTTTTCTTTATTTTGACATATTGTGGAAGATCTGAACTTTTTTTTCAAAGCAATCGTACTGCTTTAACTACCTAGGAACAAAATATAAAGCGCGTAAGCGCCGCGTCGCTGTCTAACGCATAAGCATTGGTACGGAACCGATAGGAATGTTAACAAAATGTATACTTATTGTTAAAATCTCTATAAAATGTCTGATAATTTGATGTGCATATGTCTAATGATCATTTTTGACCGCCAAATGGCTCATTTTTTTACTTTTTCCTCTATATCTCCGAAACCGCTGGACCTACCTTCATGAAAGTTGTATCGATTCTTCATCTTGTCAATACAAATAAAATTTTTTTTGAATTATTAAAATCGGACGCTCCGTTCTCTTAAAAACTGAGTTACCGTTTTCGGAACTTTTTACCCCGTATCTTCGGAACGGCTTGACCTGCCTTTGCCAAAAACTAATCAGCACGTCTCCTTATCAATACGGATCGAATGTTTTTTGAATTATTCAAATCGGTTGATCCGTGTTCCCGAAATCGTCGACGAAAATTTGTATCCGCACATACATACACACACATACATACATACACACACATACACACACACATACACACACACATACACACACACACACACACACACACACACACATACATCCATTTTTTCTAAGGTATGCCAAAATGTTCAGAAACCTCTGAAACGTAAAGATATATAAAAATTTTCATTTTCGATTTTTTTGCGATTACTATAACTTGCCCTACGGGAAGTTAATAATAAATATTTCTCGTTTAGTTCAACCGGTACAGTAATTATTAAACTTCTGGATTTTCTATGGAAATTTAATAATAATCCATGATGCTGTATGGGCTTATAATGTTAGATATTATATATATATATATAAAGTTGCCAAATACCCTATTTCATTTACTTTCATTATTTAAAAGATATAGCTTTTTAGGTGAGTTAATGTACACCAGAATAAACTAACAATAAGTATTATTTATCACATGACATTAATTTTTATTTCATGATTAAAGCTAATTGCTGTAAGTTCTTATAATGTTAAAAAATGTTAATATTATAATAATAAATTCAGAGTAGACCGAGTTACAACATAGTCCGTGTTCAAAAATCTTTTATATGAATATAATTCTACTAAATACAATTAATTTGACAGATCCTATTTGTACATGGACATCAATATACAGTCCTGGGAAGAAAGTTAAACAACATCTAAATGATTGAATAATTTCTAAAAAAACAAGTTGAATATGTTATAATAATTACATTAGAGTTCATTAACTGAAGTTATTTGTTAATTGAAGTAAAATTATTGATCTTTTATAGAGGTCTATGATGACGTTCGTATGCTGATAAGTCATTACGTCAAATGTCAAATAATGAATATTTAACGAATAATTAAATCGGTATAATAATACATAATTGAACTTTTTTGGATAGTAATTTTCTATGGAAATTTAAAGTAATTCGAATTGCTGTAAGGCCTTTTACTAGACAGTATATAGATAATTAAATTTGATACAAATTACAATATAATCCCATGATTAATTTAAATTTTATGAACCATTTACTAAAGAAATGTATTAACCGGGAAATTCGTACACTAAAGAGATATAACTAAATTAATAATTACGACAGTGATTTTCTATCGTAATTTAAAAGTATACCGATTTACTATAAAAACTTTGTAATATTATAAAATATTATAGACAATTGAATTATATTCAATTTTGCTAATTATAAAATATGTAATAAAAATGTACTCGCGCAAATGTGTCAGTAAATTAAAATAAACAATTTAATTTTATGTAAATTTATCTACTACACTGTTCAATTTGTACAATTTGTACATGTATTGTTCGAGGAGATCGCAACAAGTAACACTAAAGAAAAATATCAAACGGAATTATATTGATTTTCTATCGTGGTTTAACAGTAAATAGAATTGCTGCAGAGCATTATAATATTACACAGTATTGTAAACAATTCAGTTTTGTACAAAGTTGTCAAATACACTATTTAATTTGCATTCTTAATTTAGAAGTTATAAATGTTTAAATGAGTAAATTTACTCCAAAATGAAGTAAGTATTATTTATAACATTATATTAATCTGTTATTTTATAACTAGAGCAAGTTGCTGCAGGTTCTTATAATTTTATAAAATGTTAAAATTATGATAATAAATTCAGAGTTGGTGTTCAAAAATGTTTTATATGAATATAATTACACTAAACTACAATTAATTTGACAGATTGTTTTTGAACATGGACATCAATATACAGTCCTGGGAAGCTAGTTAAATAACTTCTAAAGAATGCAATAATTTATAACAAAACAAGTTGAATATATTATATTAAAGTATATATTAAATTACATTAAAGTGTATTAACTGAAGTTATTTGTTAATTGAAGTAAAATTATAGATCTTTTATAGAGGATTATTATGACGTCCGTCATTAACAAACAAAAGTAACTTAAAGTTTATGTTAAATTAAAATTATTATGAAATATTAAATTTTGTACATATAATACAGCGAGTACACATAATACATTACATAGTTTGTAATTTACACATTATTTAACAAATAAATGTATTAAATTCTATACTATGTTGTAAGAAGAAATACACTATTTTCAACGAATGGTTCAAAAGTTATAAATTATTTGATCAATAGATGTACTTATCAAGCAATAACCTTGAAATTAGAATAAGATTTATGAAGTGTAGGTTATTTACTGTTCTGACAAGAGCCTGAAATAATATTTATTATAACTGATTAATAGGCATAAATTGCTCATTCATAAGCAATAAGTAAATAAATAAATAAACCGTATTGATAAATTGAAATTTATAGTAATTGTGAAATAAAATATATAAAAAAATCTAGATTTTGAACTAAAGTAGTGAGAAACTAATGTTATGCTGTGAATATATTATATGTGTAAAATTTTGCCAATGGTACTATTTCAAATAGCGGTATGAATGAATTTAAATATGAATGTAGTGGATTTAAATTTTATGTTTCACATATTTTGGATACAGGATTAGAAAAAATCATTACAGAAAACAAAATCTTCTAATTAAATTAATTACTGTAAAGCTCACGATATTAAGACTAACACTAATATTATAAATTGTTATTTATAATATTCGCTTTTTAAAATTCAGGCATTAATAGTTTCTCTATGGCCTAGTTATAGAAAGTTCAGTATTAATAATAGGGAAACTTCTTCAGATTCTTCTGACAATAAAAATTCCAATAAATAACCGTTCCGTTATTTTTGGAAGTCCCAAACCTGAAAATGATAAATCATGTCAGTATCAAGAACAGCATGATGTACGAAAGTAATTAAAATGGTAAAATTCAGAAAGTAGGTATATATAGTTCAAAATTTTGAATTGAGAGAAATAGGAATAAAGAGAAAAAATTGGAACTGCCGAACAAAGTGATATTGTTTGTAGACACTTCATTAGCAAGATATTGTTTGATACCAAAATCGGCAAAAACCGAAATAACATAAAATCTTTAGGCTTTTATAAGTTGAACGATGATGTTGTGAAATTGAGACGATCGCTCAAATTTATATCCTGCAGTGGAAGTAGATGAAAAAGTTGCCATTTATAGTATTAAAAGATATATACATTTCGAACGCAAAATAAAGGCAAATCTGTTCACACTTGCTAATATCTTTTCAAACTCGAAACTTTCATGCTTCGAGTTTGGATTTAACTTAGTTTACGGACCTTCGGGCATATGTAAGTATGTCCCTATGTATGAATATATTATGTATTTATGTAAGAAATAGGTTTGAGGAATGCATATATATGAATGTGTATGAGTGTGTATTTTTGAGCATATATAAATTCGTATATTACCGCAATGGCAATGGCAATTTGATTGCAAATAAAGAATTGCAGAATTGGCGCAATTCCCATCACGTAGGTTTTACCTCTTCTGGCAAAGAAGCCGGATACTTCCGACCGTTGGTACATGACCAAGTCCGACAGACACCAGAGCAGTTGCCGTTTCATCGTGCATGAACTAGAAACAGGTCTGACGTATGAAAAGTCCAACCAAAAGGCACGACCTGCATGGAAAATACATACTAACCTTTCATATTAATGCACTAAATACCAAAAATTAGGACAATTAATCACCATCAACGGTTTGCTGAATTTCATTTATCCTATATTATACATGTATGTTTATGCTGTTGAGTTCAAAATGCTTTCAAAATTATTGGCAACAAATTATAAATTTATAAGCATTTCAGGTAAGGCTTAACGGGCTCAGCTAAGCTTTACTTTGAATTAAGTAGGTATGAGTTAGTATAGTATAAAAAATAATAGTTCTCAGATGAACTATTACAAAACAGAACCATATGTTTTTTTTATTTTCAGAATAAGGTTGTACAGATCGCAAATCATAGTTACTTGAATGGTGTTATTTCAAATATATATATATATATATATATATATATATATATATATATATATATATATATATATATATATATATATATATATATATATATATATATATATTATGATAAGGGATACTCTGGCAGAGTATTATGTTTATTATCGACATAGAAAATGCTACTAATACTACTAATTTTATCTGTATTCACAATATGCCTTTTCATTTTGTTATACATTTAATTATAATCTGTCATAATGGAATATTCAGTACATTATTCATTCAGTTTTCTGTCGTTAATATATAGATTTTTTGAATGGATGGCAACCCAATTGTGACTATTAACACTTTGGGGACGGCTGTCCACCTCAGTGGACAAACAAACTCTGTGAGGCACAGGCTATTTTATAAACAATGACTCAGTTTGGATAGAAAAGTTGAATAAATTACATATAGCAGTGATAAAGAGTATTATATTTTGAAAATAATTTTAAGTTATTTCAGTAGTATTTTTAGCCTTTTTCTTTGCTATAGTCTTTTTTTAATATTTAAAACGACCAAGCGTTTTTAAATATGGCAAAACGACTGGTAAATTTTGTGAATTAAGCAGTAGTGAAGATGAGTTTCAAATAGACATTCATACAGACAAATTTTACGAAATTACTATTAGCACCGATGATAGTGATGAATGTGATGATATTATCCAACCAACAAAAAGAAGAAGAAGTTTGACAAATTAAATGAAGAGTGGAAAGACATTAGCGAATGTGCCGATTCTCCTTCAATAATCGAGTTTGACATACATCAACAAACACCCCGACTACAAATACCAAACAATATAAGACATCCAATAGATTATTTTACTTTATATTTTATAAATGAATTATTAGACAATATAATAGAAAAAATAAACCATCATGGCAGCAAAAAAATGACCAAATATACTGACTAATCAGTGGCATATTCTAAATGCGAGTGAAAGAAAAAGGGATTGTATTGTCTGTTCTGACAGAACAGCACCAGGAGGAAGGCGGCGAATAACATTTTATTGTAAAACATGTCAAAATCAACCAGCTATGCATTTTGAAAATTGTTTTGTACGTCACCATTCTTTATAAAATGGTCAAAAATAAATTAATATTATAAATGTATGTCCTTCAATGACCACAAATTTTTCTCAAATTTATTGCATAACATACACAATGAAATCAAGTTTACAGCCGGTATAGTAGATTGTTTTGAAATCGATGCCGTCCCGAAAGTGTTAAAATGTACTCAAAGTATTTGTTGATATTTTATGAATTATATGCAGCGTTACCTACGAGAAGCAATTTTCTCTTAAGATTATATTTGGGATCTATTTGTTGTTATACGCGTTGTTTACAGTACACATTTCTAGTTCTCAAATTATTATTATCATGCTAGCACGTATTTTATGCAAGTATTTTCGTGCAAATCAACATCTGCATTGTGCTTAGCTCTGGTCCTATCCTTTCTCCCATTTTTTCTTTGATAACTACAGACTATATGGTATATTTCAACTATGAAACCTTATCCATTTTAGCGAAAAACTTGATTTTAATCCAAAACTCGTCTAAAATCCCTCCCAGTCATTTATTCAAGTAAACATTTAGCAGACGCATGAATGCTCGTGCACAGCAAAAGTGTCACATGGAAGCATTCCGCCTTACTTATGTTCGACTGGAAAAAAAATACTTGATGAATAGGGTTGATATTTCATGTTTGAGACAGGTTGTTAAGAAATCTGATCGCTTTTCAGAAATAAAACAATTATAAGTGACATGTATATGCACGCAAATGCACAAAATAATGGTTAGGGTGTTGTACAATTAAATTATTCTCTAGTAAAAAACGAAATATATTCAAACCGAGTAGTAAAATTTTTGTAAGATAAGGCTAAAATGTATTTAGTATAATAATTACTAATTAAGCAACCCAGTATTATAATTACTGCATAAGTCTGTGAAAATATACAAAAGCTTATTGCATACTATTTAGGAAAGCTATTGTCTAAACAATAATACGGCTTTTATCAATATTTATAGATACTTTTATGTTTGAATCTTTATCCACATCATATGAGTTAGTACTGAGATTTTTACAAATTTGTTTTTACAATACGAGTTAAATGCATACAATTTTCTGTATATCAAAGCTTTATTAATATTTTTACTTGAATCTTTGAGATATTTGTATGCGTTAATATACTATGAATAAACAGCAATAAAAATTTCTATGATATACTGTAGAAATTTCACCAAAGTCAAAATACGACTTTCGACTACTCTTTCTGAAATCAAATGTAAATTCTGCAGACTATAAATACATTTTTGGACGTAAATTAAAAATTAGGAAATAATACCGATTTCTTTCTTTGAGATACATTTACATTAGAATATCCACTAAATATAAGTACAGACATTTGTGCAGAAATTTGAAACAGTACAAGATTTATTTTCAAAATGCGTGCTATTTGCAATAGATCATACCCCGACACTCACATATTCTTTAGGATGTATTTATATTTATTTTTGAACCTTTGACTATTTCATATGTGTACAGAGACCATGGGCGTTTGTGCAAATACGTGATGGTGCAAGTTTTCTTGTCACGTCCGCATCACCTTTAAAAATACCGTGTTGATCTAGCGCGATATGTCCGCTGCAATACGCCATATATCTCGACCATTACTCCGGAAGGAAATATATACGTTGGTGTTTCATAATATGACTTGCACAATTCATATTTTATAAAAAAATATTGTCAAAGAACAATGTTAGTACCATGAAATTATTTTATTAATTTTGTCCACGGTTAATTAATTATTGCACAGGAAACACTCAACAAGAAATACGAGTACATGTTGGATCCCTGATGTTTTATATTATAGTAGGACTAGGACTTGCAATTATTATTCTACAGAAAAAAATGGTTGCTATTAGAACACAAGTTGAGTTGTATGATAAATTAAATTTCTTAAGAAGGTAAATATCTTCATAGCATGCGTACATATGAATAATTATTAGTCAAAGAAAACCGATTCATTTTTATGATTATTTTTCATAAAATATTATATGAAGTTAATATACAAATTATATTTTTCTCTTATTTGCTAATTAGATAAAAATGATCGTTTTTACTTTAATTTCATTCTAAATGCTATTAGCAACAGTCTCGTTATTACCATATACGAGATAAAAGCGTATAGTATAAAATCTATTTCGGTGTGCTTATTAATATTATGATTTGATAATCATTGTCTTTGATCTAATGAAGTATATTTTACATAATTTTTATAATTTATGCATGTAATGATTTATCGTGTAAATTAAAACAAGGCGAATCAAGTTAGAATGCAATATAAACTTAAATATAAATAAAGTTTAACCCTCCATCGGTCGGATATTTTTTCACCTTCCTTGGACCACCATTCATTTTACATGCATTTATATGGGATAAATGAGTTTTTGGTGTCTTATATATTAACGATTATTAGTAGTAAATATTTATAATTTTGATTTTTTCTTTTTCTTACCGTCTTTTGCATGTGTTGAGCTTGCCTATAATAAAAATATTACATGTTATATTATATAAAAAAATCAAAAAATTTAAAAAAGTCGTTGCTTTTTTGTTAATTTTTCTGTTTTATATCAATGAAAAACAATATTTATTCTTTTTCGGCGCATTTAAAATGAATGTGAAATTCAAATGAAAACGAAATGAGGTGCGTCGCCTTTGAAATGAGCTGTAAAACTCAAAGTGAAAACATAATTTCACTACAGCTTTGCCAAAAAAAATTTCGAACGCAGTACGGGTAGAAAATTTTTTGATAATGTGTGCATTGCTCTTCCGATTTTAAGTGTTTGCGATTACCAATAAGTTTGGTAGGTTTTCAAGGAACTCTCGTCATGAAAATACTAACATTCATGTTACACCACATAGCAAAGAATATATACAACCATAGATAAACAAGTATACAACGCAGTTTGAATAGAAAATTCCATGAAAAATGACAAAATACTGGTTTACATATATCAAAAAGCGTATATTTCATACAAAATGTATGGGTGGTCTGGACAGACCTTTCCGACCGTTCTAAATATAAAAAAGTTAATATCCTTATAATTATCCTTCTCTTTCAATGATTTTTTCAATGATCGACAGCTAATGAAAATTTAGGAAAAGTCAAGAAATTTCAAGTCGATAGGATTACTAGAAGTATTTTTTTTTTAATTGAAGTCGAAAAAAGTCTGGCCAGACCACGCCGACCGACGTAGGGTTAAAGAGTTCTAGACATACCAATTATTTTTTAATATTCAATAGCTTAACTATTTGAAAAATACAAAATTTAAATCGTATAAAATAATAATAAAAAACGATTGTAAAAGGTAAGTACTAATTGTGACAAAAGTATAGAGTGAAAACTGTTATTAGTATATTAATAGTAATATTTTGTAAATCGATGGCATTGATATAAGATAAAATAGTGATAGATATTCACACATAATTTTTATGATTAATACATGCAATGATTTACCTTATAAATCAAAGCAATGTAAATGAATTTAGAGTACAAACATGGTACTTAAGTCTTGCAGAGCACAAAATATAAATCGCATAAAATAATGTAATAAAAGTGAGTTCATAATGTGATATAAATCATGGGCCCAGTAGACTTCTACAAAAAGAACTTTAACGAGCACAACTAAGAACATTACAATAAAACTCCAAAGAGAGGTGTGTTGTGCGCTAAAAAAGTTGCATGCATGGCGACGCCTAATTGTCCCCTTGCTCAGGGGGTTGGTTGTCAGAAGAGTCTGTTATAAAATCCCTTTGAGTACAATATAAAGTTATATATTTCGGAAAGTTGGTGCACGCTTAAAATTCAACTTGGAAAGCCTGTTGGGAAGATCGTGCTCGGAAACGACAATAACCCATGTAGTATGTGTACCTAACGCCTGTGCGCTCCTCTCCAGACTTCTCCTTTTGGTCCTGGATCGTCGGTAACATAGAAACTCATTTCATAGAGCTCGCGGTAATATGCGAAATGAATTCTGCATCGTGCAACTTTGCATTTGACGTTTTGTTTTACTGCAAATAATAATACCTCAATTCCTGCGATATTGTGTTTTTGCGCTATATTGAAAATACATATGCAGCCAACGTACGTACGTACGACTCGTTGTTCGCAATCGCGCTTTTTATCTGTGTGCCTTATATTGA
>NW_020537356.1:0-21251 GCF_003426905.1 Ctenocephalides felis
CTTATAATACAAGAGATAAGTGAATGAAGATGCTGCAAAGGTAGGATTTTTTTATTGTATCTTATCTATCTATTATTTATAAGTCAGAAATATGATATGACCATGCGATATAGAAAAATAACTATATACAAAATAAGCATATACCAAATAATTAAGTAGTCGAGTGAAATGTCGGATTTGCAAGTGTTAGGGATAAGACCTAGTAAATATAGTATATAACCAAATATAATAGTGACCACGATATAGAAAATAACTATATCCAAATAAGCATATACCAAAATAATTAGTAGTCGAGTGAAATGTACGGATTTGCAAGTGTTAGGGATAAGACCTAGTATTAAGTATATAACCAAAATATAATAGTGACCATGCGATATAGAAAATACTATATACAAAATAAGCATATACCAAAATAATTAATAGTCGAGTGAAATGTACGGATTTGCAAGTGTTAGGGATAAGACCTAGTATATAAGTATATAACCAAAATATAATAGTGACCATGCGATATAGAAAATAACTATATACAAAATAAGCATATACCAAAATAATTAAGTAGTCGAGTGAAATGTACGGATTTGCAAGTGTTAGGGATAAGACCTAGTATATAAGTATATAACCAAATTATAATAGTGACCATGCGATATAGAAAATAACTATATACAAAATAAGCATATACCAAAATAATTAAGTAGTCGAGTGAAATGTACGGATTTGCAAGTGTTAGGGATAAGACCTAGTATATAAGTATATAACCAAAATATAATAGTGACCATGCGATATAGAAAATAACTATATACAAAATAAGCATATACCAAAATAATTAAGTAGTCGAGTGAAATGTACGGATTTGCAAGTGTTAGGGATAAGACCTAGTATATAAGTATATACCAAATATATGTGACTATGAAATATACAAAATGCATTACACAAATAAATACGCCAAGCACTCTCGAGTGCAGCTGTAGGGATTTTCAGGTCTTAGTATATAAGTATAGAATTGAAATATAACAAAAATGGCCATGAAATATACAAAAAGGGCGTATACAAAAATAAATACGCCAAGCACTCTCGAGTGCAGCTGTAGGGATTTTCAGGTCTTAGTATATAAGTATAGAATTGAAATATAACAAAAATGGCCATGAAATATACAAAATGCATTACAAAAAGGGCGTATACAAAAATAAATATGCCAGGCACTCTCGAGTGCACCTGTAGGGATTTTCAGGTCTTAGTATATAAGTATAGAATTGAAATATAACAATAATGGCCATGAAATATCCAAATGCATTACAAAAAGGGCGTATACAAAAATAAATACGCCAGGCACTCTCGAGTGCACCTGTAGGGATTTTCAGGTCTTAGTATATAAGTATAGAATTGAAATATAACAATAATGGCCATGAAATATACAAAATGCATTACACAAAGGGCGTATACAAAAATAAATACGCCAGGCACTCTCGAGTGCACCTGTAGGGATTTTCAGGTCTTAGTATATAATAATAGAATTGAAATATAACAATAATGGCCATGAAATATACAAAATGCATTACAAAAGGGCGTATACAAAAATAAATACGCCAAGCACTCTCGAGTGCAGCTGTAGGGATTTTCAGGTCTTAGTATATAAGTATAGAATTGAAATATAACAATAATGGCCATGAAATATACAAAATGCATTACAAAGAGGGGCGTATACAAAATAAATACGTCAGGCACTCTCGAGTGCACCTGTAGGGATTTTCAGGTCTTAGTATATAAGTATAGAATTGAAATATAATAATAATGAATATGTAATATAAAAATGCGTGCAAAATAAGCGTATAATTAGTAAGGCACCCTGAGTGCAAATGTACGGATATTTAGGTCTTTGTTTATAAGTATAAAACTGAAATATAATAATGGCCATGCAATATACAAAATAAATATATAAATACATAAATGTTATATATATATATATATAAATTTTCAATAAACTCTAACTTTGAATATTATTTTCAGGTCATATTATCGTCCTATTACTACAGCCTGAATGCTACAGCTTGGATAAAAAAAGCAGTCTAAGAATTCTCCTTATAATACAAGAGATAAGTGAATGAAGATGCTGCAAAGGTAGGATTTTTTTATTGTATCTTATCTATCTATTATTTAAAGTCAGAAATATGATAATGACCATGCGATATAGAAAATAACTATATAAAAAATAAGCATATACCAAAATAATTAAGTAGTCGAGTGAAATGTACGGATTTGCAAGTGTTAGGGATAAGACCAGTATATAAGTATATAACCAAAATATAATAGTGACCATGCGATATAGAAAAATAACTATATACAAAATAAGCATATACCAAAATAATTAAGTAGTCGAGTGAAATGTACGGATTTTCAAGTGTTAGGGATAAGACCTAGTATATAAGTATATAACCAAAATATAATAGTGACCATGCGATATAGAAAATAACTATATAAAAAATAAGCATATACCAAAATAATTAAGTAGTCGAGTGAAATGTACGGATTTGCAAGTGTTAGGGATAAGACCTAGTATATAAGTATATAACCAAAATATAATAGGGACCATGCGATATAGAAAATAACTATAAACAAAATAAGCATATAACTGAAATATAACAATAGTCATGCAATATGCAATATGCAATATGCAATATGTAATATACAATATACATATACAATATATAAGTATAGAATTGAAATATAACAATAATGGCCATGAAATGTACAAAATGCATTACAAAAAGGGCGTATACAAAAATAAATACGCCAGGCACTCTCGAGTGCACCTGTAGGGATTTTCAGGTCTTGGGGATAATATTTAGTATTTAACTGAAATAAATATAACAATAGCCGTGCAATATGCAATATGCAATATACAACATACATACGAAACAAACATTTCTAAAAAAATTAAGTAAGGTACTCTAGAGTGCACCTGTAGGGATTTTCAGGTTTTTGGGATAATAGCTAGTATATAACTGAAATATAACAATGGCCATGCAATATGCAATATGCAATATACAACATATATACGAAACAAACATTTCCAAAAAAATTAAGTAAGGTACTCTAGAGTGCACCTGTAGGGATTTTCAGGTTTTTGGGATAATAGCTAGTATATAACTGAAATATAACAATGGCCATGCAATATGCAATATGCAATATACAACATACATACGAAACAAACATTTCCAAAAAATTAAGTAAGGCACTCTAGAGTGCACCTGTAGGGATTTTCAGGTCTTAGTAGTGTTCTTTCCTACATGCGGTAAATAACTTTATATTTGTATTTATTTTTATCTTTGTATTTGATTTCAATTTCAAAAGTAATATTCATTAACTTCTCATTCAATTTCGAAATTTAATTTCCTTCTATAAACAGTATTGCCAAGCAAGTTTTCAATTCTTCAATGTTGTCCCTTAACATTCCGCATTCTTTGTTGCGTTGAATAATTATTCCGCAATCTAAGTTGTGTGAATGGGGAAGGTGAGATCGGGACCCTGGCGCTAAGTTTTGCTTACCTAATCTCGAACCCTCCCTGGATCATATGGGACCCTGGCGCTAAGTTTTGCTTACCTAATCCTGATCCCTACTGCGAAGGGTTGAAAGCAAGTTTGTCAATTCTGTCCTTTTCAATCATGGGTAATAAATAGCAAATGGTAAATAGTGAATGAAGTTCAAATTTCAATATTCAATTTTCAATTTCCAATTTTCAATTTTTATTTTCAATTTTCAATTTTCAATGCAATATGCAATATACAATATACATACGAAACAAACATTTCCTAAGAAATTAAGTAAGGCACTCTAGAGTGCACCTGTAGGGATTTTCCGGTTTTGGGGATAATACCTAGTATATAACTAAAATATTACAATGGCCATGCAATATGCAATATGCAATATGCAATATACATACCAAACAAACATTTCCAAAAAAATTAAGTGCTCTAGAGTGCACCTGTAGGGATTTTCAGGTTTTGGGGATAATACCTAGTATATAACTAAAATATAACAATGGCCATGCAATATGCAATATGCAATATGCAATATACATACCAAACAAACATTTCCAAAAAAATTAAGTGCTCTAGAGTGCACCTGTAGGGATTTTCAGGTCTTGTGTGTAATAGCTAGTATATAACTGAAATATAACAATGGCCATGCAATATGCAATATGTAATACACAACATACATACGAAACAAACATTTCCAAAAAAATTAAGGCACTCTAGAGTGTACCTGTAGGGATTTTCAGGTCTTGGGGATAATAGCTAGTATATAACTGAAATATAACAATGGCCATGCAATATGCAATATGCAATATACAACATACATACGAAACAAACATTTCCAAAAAAATTAAGTAAGGTACTCTAGAGTGCACCTGTAGGGATTTTCAGGTTTTTGGGATAATAGCTAGTATATAACTGAAATATAACAATGGCCATGCAATATGCAATATGCAATATACAACATACATACGAAACAAACATTTCCAAAAAAATTAAGTAAGGCACTCTAGAGTGCACCTGTAGGGATTTTCAGGTTTTGGAGATAATACCTAGTATATAACTAAAATATAACAATGGCCATGCAATATGCAATATGCAATATGCAATATACATACCAAACAAACATTTCCAAAAAAATTAAGTGCTATAGAGTGCACCTGTAGGGATTTTCAGGTTTTGGGTGTAATAGCTAGTATATAACTGAAATATAACAATGGCCATGCAATATGCAATATGTAATACACAACATATATACGAAACAAACATTTCCAAAAAAATTAAGTAAGGCACTCTAGAGTGCACCTGTAGGGATTTTCAGGTCTTGGGGATAATAGCTAGTATATAACTGAAATATAACAATGGCCATGCAATATGCAATATGCAATATGCAATATACAACATACATACGAAACAAACATTTCCAAAAAAATTAAGTAAGGTACTCTAGAGTGCACCTGTAGGGATTTTCAGGTCTTGGGGATAATACCTAGTATATAACTAAAATATAACAATGGCCATGCAATATGCAATATGCAATATGCAATATACATACCAAACAAACATTTCCAAAAAAATTAAGTGCTCTAGAGTGCACCTGTAGGGATTTTCAGGTCTTGGGTGTAATAGCTAGTATATAACTGAAATATAACAATGGCCATGCAATATGCAATATGTAATACACAACATACATACGAAACAAACATTTCCAAAAAAATTAAGTAAGGTACTCTAGAGTGCACCTGTAGGGATTTTCAGGTCTTGGGTGTAATAGCTAGTATATAACTGAAATATAACAATGGCCATGCAATATGCAATATGTAATACACAACATACATACGAAACAAACATTTCCAAAAAAATTAAGGCACTCTAGAGTGCACCTGTAGGGATTTTCAGGTCTTGGGTGTAATAGCTAGTATATAACTGAAATATAACAATGGCCATGCAATATGCAATATGTAATACACAACATATATACGAAACAAACATTTCCAAAAAAATTAAGTAAGGCACTCTAGAGTGCACCTGTAGGGATTTTCAGGTCTTGGGGATAATAGCTAGTATATAACTGAAATATAACAATGGCCATGCAATATGCAATATGCAATATACAACATACATACGAAACAAACATTTCCAAAAAAATTAAGTGCTCTAGAGTGCACCTGTAGGGATTTTCAAGTCTTGGGTGTAATAGCTAGTATATAACTGAAATATAACAATGGCCATGCAATATGCAATATGTAATACACAACATACATACGAAACAAACATTTCCAAAAAAATTAAGGCACTCTAGAGTGCACCTGTAGGGATTTTCAGGTCTTGGGTGTAATAGCTAGTATATAACTGAAATATAACAATGGCCATGCAATATGCAATATGTAATACACAACATATATACGAAACAAACATTTCCAAAAAAATTAAGTAAGGCACTCTAGAGTGCACCTGTAGGGATTTTCAGGTCTTGGGGATAATAGCTAGTATATAACTGAAATATAACAATGGCCATGCAATATGCAATATGATATATACAATATACATATAATACCTAGTATATAAGTATATCTGCAATATAATATAACCCATGCAATATACAATATACAATATACATACAAAATAAGCGTATACAAAATATCAACAAAATTAATTAAGTAAGACAGTCTCGAATGCATCTGTTGGGATATTCAAGTCTTTGATAACTGATACATAATATTGCATATACAATATACATAATTCGTATATATATATATATATATATATATATATATATATATATAAACATCTTCAATACCCTCTAATCTTAAATATTATTTTCAGGTCATACTATTGTCTTATGACTACAGGCCTGAATGCTTCAGCTTGGATAAAAAGGCAGTCCGCAAATTCTACTTAAGATACAAGAGATAAATGGATGATGAAGGTAAGATTTTTTTTATTTTAACGCTAGTATATAATAATATACTGGCTGTACAATATAAGTAAGAAATAGCTATGAGCTGAATATACATTGTTGAAATTATAATATGCTTAAAAGGCCTTAGTAATAATATAAAATATGAATAAAATAATATATATATATATATATATATATATATACATAATTTATAGTTTATGGTTTATAAATCAATATTGAAATAATATTGATAATATAATTCTTGTTAACCTCTCAGCTGTCAAAAGTGAAAACTGTCAACTGCACATGTTCAACATGTCAAAATTGACTTCAAATGGTTTTAATTTGAATTAACATCATAATTAAATGACAAGACAATAAAAACAAGACATAATAATGAATGGAAATAAAGATACAGCATTCTCCTCCAATTTTTATAAAAATAAAAACAATTTAGCACCTATGGTAAGAATAGGAACACTTCCTATGCGTTTACTTGCATTAAGATATGGAGCCGATATTTTTTATACAGAAGAATTAATAGATTGGAAATTTTTAAGATCTAAAAGACGTACCCAGTAAACCACAGAAGTTAAATCCACGTAACTCATTTTGTAACTTTCGTTTCGAAACTGATGTTAAGTAAAAAAACCGATGCTGTTACGTATAGTTGCGACCTTTAACCACCGTCGACGCGTTTCTGTCGGTACGTGGCGTGGTACGTTGCATTGTCACATAGATTAGCCTTTGAAAATAGCCGTGAAGTGTTTTATGATCGAAATGTCAAGTGAAATATAGGTTAACTCGGTCAGTGCATCGTGGACGCATAATTGAGTATTTTATCGTGTATGTTTGAAATGCAAGATATTTCCTTTATTGAAGCGTTATTTATTAATTGCTTTTATATTTAGTGCGAAATCAGTTGTAGAAATTAGTTAAAACAGTCAGCTGCAAAAGTATTTAATATGAAACCGGCAAATAAGGTGAGTCTAATTGTACTGAAACATATTTTAATTTATAAATTATTATAATAATGTTTAGTCATTTGCAGTATATAGGCCGCCTGCAATGCAAAGTCTGTTCATGTATTGTGATAATTGATTTGTCATGTAATAATTGAAATTTCTAACACACCAGTCAGAAACATAACCTCAATTCAGTGATATATGAATAAAGAGAAGTAAGTTATATAGTTTTATACATATTCATTTTTTATAGTTTTATTAGTATCAGAACTATTTAGCTAAGCACAAACTGATATAAGTTGGTTTTCAATTGTAGAGAAAATTACAGTGCTGATAACCCCTACGAAAATGGATTTCAAACTAGGGAAATTTTCTCCAATAGAGAAGATAAATACAAAGTTAGATAATATATTAGAAATTATTAATCCTTTGTCACCAAAAAAAAACAAGCAAGGCTTGAAAACATGCGAGAAGAAAAATAAGAACACATATCGATAAATAGGAACACATATTAAGATTAAGTGTTAAAAAGAAAATGAATTGTGGAGTATTTCTTAAGTGATGATATTGTATTACAGAATAGGTATATTAATGTTTTACACAAAGAGAATTTAACTAATATGATTTAGTACTAATTTGTAATGTTTTACTTTTAGGAAATTCACATATTTAATACGAATCAGCAAAGGTGAGTATAATTGCACTGTTTTTTTTTTTAATTTACAAATTATTATATTAATGACTAATTAGTTATTTTCAGTATATAGGTCATGTGCAATGCAAATTCTGTTTATGTATTGTGATAATTGATTTATCACATAATTATTGAATTTCTGACAGACCAGTCAAAAATCACATAACCTCAATTCAGTGATATGATATGAATATTATAGGTAGATAAGTGTAATATATATGGTATCATACATATTCTTTATAATTTCATTAGTATCAGAACTATTCAGTTAAGCAAAAACTGATATAAATTGCTTTTCAAATTGTAGAGAAAGAGTGCTCATAACCCCTATGGGTTATGCCAAAATGGAATTCAAACTAGGGAAATTTGCTCTAATCAAGAAGATAAATTGCCACCAAAGAAACAAGCAAGACTTAAAAACATTCAAGAAGGAAAACAAAGAATGCACCGGATATCACACATTATATGGATTAAGTGTTGAAGAGAACATGAATTGTTGAGTATTTCGAGCCTGATGAACTTGCATTACAGAATTGGTATATTAAGGTTCTACATGAAGAGAATTTTAACTAATATGATTTAGTACTAATTTGTAGTGTTTTACTTTTAGGTAATTCAGATCTTGAAAATTAATAGGATAAAATCAATGCAAGAAAATTGAGTGTGTGTTCATGGAATAATTATCTCTGTCATATGATCGTAGGAACTACATAGTCATTAATGGTCATTAACTTCAAATAATAAGTATGTTTAGAGGTAATGTTCACAAATGACTAATTTGTTCACAATGTTTTCAATTCAAAATTTGTGTACAATGTTTCTAAGATGTTTGGTTCTATTTTAGATACATTAACAGATGCAAGTGAGTTGAACATATTTAATGCAAGACTTAACTTTGCCAAGTCTGATTTAACTGAAGTTGCCAAGAGAGTTAAACATAATACATATTATGAATAAATAATTAATTATTTTTATAGGCTAACACTTTATGGACTATCAAATTTTAGTTTTCTAATGTTAACTATGTAATATGTAAATTATGTATATTGTAAATGATAATATTTAATAAAATTACTAAATATCCGAAATTATTATTAGTATTCTATATTTGCAGGAAATTTAATTAAATAAGTATGTAACATAAAAGACACCTACACGCTTTTTTATTCAATTTAGATACGTAGCAAAAATGTAACCGCGGTGTATTAGTGTGCAACGAAACAGCCGTTACGTTCTTGCCCGCGAAATAGATGCTTCTGTGTGCCTCCCAGGTTACGTACCTGATTCGTGCGGACGTGCCAGCGTTACGTAACGTTCATGGCTTTGTTACGTTTTGTGGTTTACTGGGTATTAATGGTAAAAATAATTTGTGTATAAGATGGTACAAGTATATTTAATTATAACCCTTTTTTACAGATGTGTTAGGTACTGTCGATTATGTAGACCAAATTTGATGTGCATATGTCTAATGATAATTTTTGACCGCTAAATGGCAATTTTTTTATTTTTTTTTGTTAGATCTCCGAAACCGCTAGACCTGCCTTCATGAAAATTTGATCAATTCTTCATCTTGTCAATACAAGTAAATGTTTTTTGAATTATTCAAATCGAACACTCCGTTCTCTTAAAAACTGAGTTACCGTTTTCGGCACTTTTTGCCCCGTATCTTTGGAACGGCTAGACCTGCCTTCGCCAAAAACTATCGGCAAGTCTCATTATCAATACGAATCGAATGTTTTTTGAATTATTCAAATCGGTTGGTCCGTGTTCCCGAAATTGTCGACGAAAATTTGTATCCGCACACACACGTACACACGCACACACGCACACACGCACAAACACACATACACATACACATACACATACACATACATCCATTTTTTCTAAGGTATGCCAAAATGTTCAGAAGGTATTGAAACGTATAGATATATAACAATTTTCATTTTCGATTTTTTTTGCGATTACTATAACTTGCCCTAGGGGAAGTTAAAAAAAATGTCTTTTCTGAAATACTGGTATTTTTTGAAGACTTTTTTTAATTTTAAAATTTTTGAAGTTGTTTGGTACCCATTCATATCGTTCGATTCAAATTACAAAATATCTGATTTTCGAGCGCCAAATGGATTTTTTTGTACTTTTTCTTCCGGATATCCAAAACCGCTAAACCTCCTTTCCCAAAAATTTAATCAGTTCTTCGCTTAGTCAATACAGATAAAATGTTTTTTGAATTATTCAAATCGGACGCTCCGTTGTCTTAAAATCTGAGTTACCGGTTTAGGCAGTTTTTGCCCCGTATCTTCGGAACGGCTAGACCTGCCTTTGTCAAAAACTTATCAGCACGTCTCTTTATGTATGCGAATCGAATGTTTTTGAATTATTCAAATCGGTTGAACCGTGTTCCCGAAATCGTCGACGAAAATTTGTATCCGCACATATACACACACGTACACATACACATACACACACATACATCCATTTTTCCTAAGGTATGCCAAAATGTTCAGAACGTTTTGAAACGTGAAGATATATAAAAAAATCATTTTTTTGCGATTACTATAGCTTAATCTACAGAAAGTTAAAAATAAGATAGCGTTGCCATGACAACGTTATGTTACCGCAGAATTGGTCCCTGTGTTTCAATGTCGAACAAAAACATATACAGTTTATACATATATACGTGCACATAATTTGTCCGATCTCATTGTCAAACGATTCAGAATGACTCGAAACGTCGACGAAATATAAAATTAAAAGTAAATATCCTCACCTGTCAAAAACATAAACATCTCCTTCGGGAAATTAATTCGCGATTCTCAATCCCCTCATCGGGCAACACCGATTGCCTCATACACCACTACAGCTACATCGAAAAAAGAACGAATTTGACAAATGGTGCAACATATACGATTTGTCATTTTTATTTTAAATCTAAAGTGCATTTTATCTCAAATTCAAACAAATTCGGACTCCTAACACGGAAAATAAAACAATTCAACGTTTTAGAATAGAAATATTATAGCAGGCATCATGTAATATTGCACTAGTTTGCGTGTCGTTGTAAGTATATTTTATATAATTTATGATTATTAATTAAGAAAAAGAAAGTGAATGCAATTATGGTGTCATAATTTAAGACTCGAGATGAATATTATGTTTTTAAAGTTTCGCACATAAATTATTATCGTGACGGTGATTCTTATTTGTATAATGTCTAACACATGTTAAATAAAATGGTAAAGGTAATATAGTAAGTTTGTGGTCCTGAGCAAAAAACTCTTTTTTCCATGTGACATTTCATACTGTTTTGGTTAAATTTGTGATAAATTCTATTTTCATCCATTTCTTTAATGACATCATTATCTTATTTACATATGTGTGTTGTATTACTCATACTTATCTATGATTTTACAATTGATTGCTTACAATTTACAGTAGCACAAGGAACAATGTATGTTTTAAAATTTAATGTTCACAAACCATTTTTCTTTCATTATTATAGACGAAGAGTTTAAACAAAAAAGTAGTCTCAATGAGAAAAATGTATTGAATGACATTCAATTTTCATTCTTTGGCAAAAGTGATTAAAAGTTTATGTTATATAATTATATAACAACAAATTGTTGCAATATTTGTGCTTTGTTGTAAAAAGTGTAGTAACAAAGGTATGTAAAGTGGATATAAAATTTGAATCTAATCAGAATCTAAGAAGTTCCACTACGAGTGCACAGGGTATAGTACATAAATTATAAATAAACATCAAGATTATTGAAACAGGGCTGTAATCATTTTTTATATTTTTTGTAGATATCAAATTAAAAATTGTATACTCTGTTTGTACACATAGTTTACACGTTTACATAAAATTTTACACATTGATGTTTGCAGAAGACTAGTTTGCAGAATTCTTAAAAGTTTGCAAACGGCTTGAAAGCCAAAAGTGGACTTTCGTGTTTTATATTTTCTTAGATAGTTGCTCTATATATTATTTATGTGTATAAGAATTTAATTTCATCAGAAATACAAAATTATTAGCTTGAGTTATATTGACTTTCACTGAACCGAACAAACAAAAGACGATAGAACTAGTGTTTTTTTTTATTTTGTACATTTATGGCTAGATGTCAGTAGGACGTCATATTTTATTAATGTTAGTCTTTTAAAAATGCTTTTAAACAAAATGGAGAAATTCTTCGAAAGGTTTAAGAAGAAAATATAATGTCGAGTATACAAAATATACAAATGTTGCTCGTCACTACTAAACTTAATCTATTTCTCATCACGTGTAATCTTTCAGACGATAGAATTCAACAAAACTTTATTGATATGTCCAACGTACTATTCAATTATAGCAGTGATGCACTAGTCACATGGATTTTAGAATCTTTATTTTGCCTTTATTATGTATAATACAAGATTCTGCTATTTTTAGATTTATATACAAATTTTTTATTTTCTTTCAGTCTCTTTATATGTGTCCTTAATTTAGAAAATTTACAAGTGTACATTACATGTAATGTTATTTCTCAATTAAAATAATACCTATGATAATGATCAAATTATATTCTTTGCATTCGGATCAAAATTGCATTTCTGTCTGGGTTTTAAACTTTGAAATTGTACATCAAAGCGATTAGCAAGTAATATTATCTATTAGGAATTTCTCAAGTGTAGCTATATTTCCTTCGATACAATATAAATGTTTAAACATATATAATTCTGAATATTAAACATACATGTGAGAATATATTCATTTATTTATTTATTTGCAGCCCAATTTTAAATAAAAAAATGCTAATACAGAAAAAATTATTTATTATATGTTTCAATACTTGACGTGTGTCATCATTCCACAGTCAAACCAAGAAAATAACAAAAAGTACAAAAATTCAAATTTGTAAGAACAAATATAACTAGTAAATAATGAAATTTAAAAAAACCTGAAAAAGAAGATATAAAGTGCCTGCAGAAAAATTATGTTAACAGTAAGGCGAAACAAAATTTCGCGTTTTCTCATTTGTATGATGACACACATCAAGGGTCGAAACGTATAATATTTTATTAACCTTTTTTTCTATATTAACAAATATATATAATTTATATTTTGAATCTAATGAGTCGTATTTTCTGAACAGTTATTTTTTATAAACATCCAATTATTACAATCAAGAGTAAATATAATTACTTTTCTCGGTTTAACTATAAACATTTGAACAATATGTGAAATGAGTCATTTATTTTGTTTTTTGTAATAATGTAATTTGTATGTTTAGTTTTATATAAGTGTTCAATATTAATGTGAGGAAAATATGGTCATAAATTTCTAAACGTGATTATTTTTATATATATGAATTTATATATATATATATATATATATATATAATATATATATATATGACATGTTTATCATTAAAAAAATAATTTCTTTCATTCGCAAATTTTAGCAATTTATTCATACTAATTAATCAGTGCATAACAAAACGTTAATAAAATTCTATTTTGATTTTTTTCTTAACAATGCTTTAGAAATTGGAGTACTCCAATTAAAACCAATGTTATATTTTAATTTTATCAGAATTATTTCCACTATTTTAAATGTGTCTATTACTTTATATTATCATTGTCATGTGATTACTTAATGTAATATTCTAATAATATATTCTAAAAAATATATATTTTGTTTCAGAAGCTGTGTTACATTTTTGAAAACATGAATTTACTTCGGATAATCTTTATAACTATAGGTATCATAGGTATAAGTTCAGCTCTCCGATTTCATTACCAACAGGTAATAAAGTAATACTTTATATTAGTTATTAATAAATTTTGCAAATATTCAAATTTAGACTAATTAAATTTTAAGTATATTTATTAATATATAAATAATTAATATAATGCAATTATTGTGATAAATTATTAACTACATATTTTTTAAAAAGTAATTAAAATTAACTAGAATTTATTAAAATGAAAAATGCATAGTAAATGCATTCGATAATAAATTAAATTATTTTAAAATTTGTATAATATTGAAATGAGCCTTATCATAATAATATCATTATACTGATGACTTGTAAAGTTAATAAGATAATTATAATTATATCTAAAAATTATAGATAAATAATCGCCAATATTCTATTATGTAGCAGTTATATTTATTAGCTAATTGTAACATATTTTTCTAGTTAAACTATATTAGTTTGTTTTAACTCTAAATTAATATTTGATGCTAGAACCTATATATTTCTTAATCATAACATTGAAACTGATTGTGCAATTTAGATTTGGCACAAGCTGTAGTTTTACTTTTATCTTATGAGTGAGTAATAAAGTTATTTGATACTTTTTCTTGTATGCCATAATTATCAAAGTTTATGGATTAATATAAAACGTTTTAAAAGATATACATTTTCATAATTTGTCCAAATACAATTAATTATATTTTGAATTCATCTGAGCATTTCGTTTTTTTTTTTCAGAATCCACTACATCAAAATGGGTTATCGGATCAGTATTTTTATTAGGAGCTGCCTTAGTGACTGTTGGTGGCTGTTTGTGTTGCAAAAGGAAGAAAGTTTCAAGGTATTTAATAAAAAAAAATTAACTATTTATATAAATAAACAAAATTATGTCATCATGCATATGAAACTTTTGTTTGACAATCAATATTTAATACGAAATATATTTTTAATAAACCAATTTATAGGATTTTAATACAACCAATTTATAATCAACCAATTTATGAGATATATTTTTCTACATAGATTTTCTATTTACTAGAGAAACTTTTTATGCAATTTATTTTTCATACGTTTTTTTATTTATTTTTGCTACCAAAGCTGAATCAAGGAAATATGAAACAGGTAATTAGAATTGTCAGTCGTATAAATATGATATAAAAAATGGTAATATTTAAATGTGAAATGTGATTATAAACTTATTACCTGAAGTTGATTTTTTTTGTTAAAAAAATTTGAAATTAATTTAATCGCACTCAGATTTTTTATGCATGAAGTTTATATGAGAAAATATTAAATATTAATTTAAAACTTATAGAATTATTATATTAATTTAAACCTTTAAATTTAAGGTAGTTAATGATTCATAATATATTTCCCATCAGAATGTTTGAGCAATTAATTATTTTAGTTATAAAATAATCTAAGTTTAATTTGGTGATTCTAGTGCATTTATTCTTAACCTTATTATAGTAATAAATGAATTATTGAATGAATATAGTTAAATTATTAAGTATTTAAAAGATCCAATCGAATTCATTTTTATTTATATATATAAAGTTTTCTGAATATTTATTATTTATACTTTTGGATTGGAGCATTCTAGTTTTTTCTTTGGCAAAATGATTAAATTTTTATTTATTTTTGAATGTCTTTTCTTCAGAATCAAAGAAATAGTCTAATAAAATTTTTACTAAATGTACAATTTGATTTTTAACAAGAGGATAAGTAGTAAAAATTTACTTTCAAAAAATGGAATGAAAAAAGTGAAAAATTTAATTAATAATTTTTTGAGGAAAAAGGGAAGATTTTAGTTTAGAAAATTAAAATTATAAATACATATAATAGCTAAAAAAGTCGAAATTGCGATACAACTCTTAGTTCCATTTTTACACAAATTAAATCTAAGTTTAATTCTGGCCTCCTTAGGAACTTAGTTTACCAGATTAATTGCTCTAATTGTGAACTTTTTTATATTGTAGAAACTAGCCAAAATCTGAGTAAACGCTATTTTCAACATAAAAATAACTCAAAAAATACCAAACGATTCAAAACCATGTTAACCGAGCATATAAATAATTTAAATCATAATATAGATTTTTTCAATTCAAAAATTTACATTTTGAAGAGTACTTAATTAAAAGATTCGCTGAGGGGTCGTTTTTGCAATTGCATAACGACAGGGTCATAAACAAACGATTCGACAACACGGCCGTGAACGAAACAAACACGTGGTTCTTAAATAGCGTGTCAAAATTCCTTAAAAAATGACAAGATCCCATCGCCTTTTAAATTTCTCGTAAAATTTGAACGTATGTTAAGACTGCTTTAAGAAAAAACGTGACATTTCTATCTTAGACTTTGAATAGTCAATACATAGTTTTGACAACTTATTAAAATTAAAAATTCCCATATTATTTTTGATGTAACGTCCGACTTTTAAACTCAATATATATATATATATATATATATATATATATATATATCATTATTGTATTTTTTATTATTTATTTCCCCAGGAGTTCAATAATGAGCCAGGTTCTGCCACTCACACCGTCAATGCTGAATCCCCGTTTCCAATTTTCCGTCCACTGAACCAAAACCAGACATCTCAAAACGGTTCCGGTGAAAACCAATCTGAAGTAACACCACTGAAACATCCAGACAGCCCCGTATTACCTCATAACAATATTGAATCTTCAAACTCAGGTTTAGTTAGCCAAATTTCCAATGAAAACAACCATCTTATGATAGACGAACCGATTGTATCACCAGAACATGCGGTCAACATTGAAGCTCCTAGGCCTGTAGTAGATAATATTGCTTCGATTAGAAGCAATATGCAAATAATTAGCAATGCTATAATAAATATAGTAACCAATGATCATATGGAGAATGATAATAATAATGGGCCGATATCTGAATTGGATATTCAGAATATAGCCAACAACAATGCTGAAGGTTATATTCAGAATCAGAATGAACTTTTTCTTAACCAGAATCTTAACGTGGTTTCAGAAAACTACCAGAATGCTGGTAGTGCTTTTATCAATTTTAATCAGAACTTTGTTGACCTATCAAGTGTTCCTAGTACTTCAGGTGCAACAAATCAGATCAGTAATGATGATCAAACAACGAAATCATTTGGAGATTCTTCAAACGCCGGTGTTGTCCAATCTGTAATCAATCTCCGAATGATAGGTTTTCGGAAATGCAGGTGCAGGAGACGATGTCAATGAGGCGTTGAGGTGTCTAGAAAGTGTTTTGAGCGGGGAAAGTGACTGTGATTCTGGAAGTTGTTCGTCGCTGGCCGAGGTGCAACTGGAGTTTAACAATGATCATTTTAAAAGTTTGGAAAAACTGGATCAGTCTAATGATGATAAAAACTGTGATAATGAAAATGTGGTAACGAAACAAAAACCTGAAAGTGATAATATTGCCGTACTAAAAAGTAATGATCTTCCAAAAACTCCTAATAAGGAAACTGGTAATTTACTGAGTGAACAAACTGTATCTTCTCATGAGAAAGTAAATTGTGATAATGAGTTTGATGAAATGGTAAGTGTACAAGTTTTGAACAAAGAAAATGAACATTGTAATATTTTATCAACTGTACCTGGACAACCTCAAAACATCATAAAAATTGTGGACACTGATGTTAGCAAAGATATTATTTGTGATATTGAAGCAAAAAACGTCCAAGATAACCAGGAAAAACACAAGTTTGTAAAGAATACTTCAAACATATCATCAGAAAGCCTAAATCCTGAGGAGGCAACTTCAAATATATATTTGGCAGATGATTCAACAAAAATTCATGTTGGTGAAGAAATTGTTGAACATAAAGAAGAAACTCACAAAAATGTAGAAAATTACAATTATGTGGTTAGTGATATAAATATTTCTTCAGACTTAACACCAGAAATTAATAATTGTGCTGGTATTTCTGATCCAAATAAATTGTCCACTGGCACGGATCAAAATATTGTTTGTGAAGTAACTGAAAATACAAAAGAACCATATGATTCTGCTGAATACAAATTGCGCAATTTGACATCACCAAAACAGAATGAAAGTTGTAAAGGTGAAAATTCAGAAATTTCTCTGGATCCGGTTCAGAATGTTACCACATGTACTTCTGATCCTGATTATTTTGGTGTTTCTGATTCAAATAAAAAAGCAGTATCCAGTAGCACGGATCAAGAAATTGTCTGTAAATTGTAAATGAAAACACTAAAGAACCATATGATTCTGCTGAAGACAACTTGCAAAATTTTACATCACCAAAACAGAATGAAAGTTGCAAAGATGAACACTTAGAAACAATTTCTTTGGAGCATGCAAAACTGCCGGTCAAAATGATACCAGATGTACTTCTGATCCTGATTATTTCGGTATTTATGATTCAAATAAAGAATCAGTGACTAGTGGCATGGATCAAGAAATCGCCTGTAAAGTAACTGAAAACACAAAAGAACCATATGATTCTGCTGAAGACAAACTGCAAAATTTGACATCACCAAAACAGAATGAAAGTTGTAAAGATGAACACTTAGGAACAATTTCTTTGGAGCATGCAAAACTGCCTGTCCAAAGTGATGTCAGTTCATCTGTTCCTGATGTTTCTGATGATAAATTAAAATCTACAGAATCTTCTGATGAATCAAATATGCAACATGAAACTTCTCCAATCGCAACATCAAAAACTACAGAAAAAAGTGATGAATCTTTTTTATCTAAAAAAGATTCCGTAGAACAAATACTGGAGGAAAATTCGGGGTTTGATGAACAAGTATTCAGAACAAATAGTGATACCAGAAACACCCCTACAATTTTAAACAGAACATTCAGCCTTGGGTACAATGATGAAACTCCTAGTCCTGAAATTGAGCCAAAAATGATAGACATCGATTCCTTCAAAACAAGCACGCCTTCTAAGAAACACAAAAAGACCAGTTTATCAGAAAGTCCTAAAAAATCACCCAGAAAACCAAATTACGACTTCCTAAAAACCGGGCAAATCAATTTAGAATCCTGGGATAAATTCTTAGGCGACAGTTTCGAACGTAATAACGAAGACGATGACTCTGTTTTCGATGATTGCGATAAAGACTTGAATTCATCAAGTTCCAAGGATGAAAAAATCCAGATTAAGGATTTGGAAAATCTTACGGGCGATGAATTTTTCTTGGTTCCCACCAGCTGATACGACGAGCGACTCGTCGTTTAAGGATCTTTCGGAAAATACTGATGATAATAAAGAGAATATTAAATATCAAGAAACGTCGTCTTCTGATACAACAGATTCAGATCTTAAATTTCATTCTACCAATAGTGACGAGGAGCAGGATAGCGTCAAGTTGGCAGAGATTAGGAGGGCGTTGATTTTATCCTTGCCGGATGCTCAGGTAAGAAGATTCATTTATTGTAATAGTATAAGTATACTGCTCATAGTTAGTTTTATCACATTTAATTATGATAATTTAAAATTTATAGCAGATATGTTTTCTAGCAGAATTTTAAACCGATCACACTTCAAACTTCCCGGAGAAGTTTGCTTTTGAGAAAAATCCGATTTGCTAATTTTATGTCTTTGCGATTTGTGATGTTATTCTAAATCAATTGAGACTAAAAAATCCAAAAATCCTTAAAAATCGGTCACGTGATTAATGGACGTTCCATTATGAATCGAATGAGATCAAATCTGGAATAAGTATGTGTGTATGTATATGTCTAGTTTTTTTCTTGCCTACTTGTCTCCACAGGAATCGTTGTTAGGTATGGGGGAGGATCTAGAATACTTCTCTCTCCTAATTTGTGCCATCCGCTCTCCTTTGTATGTATATGTTGAGCCGATTTTTGAGTTTTCGTCGACGTTTTTTTAAAAAACGGCTGGACCGATTTTAGAAATTTTAAAACTATTCTATGAGACTCGATATCGACTGTTTTTTTTTAATTTGTAAAGATCTGTTGCGTTGTTTTTTTGTGAAATTCGATGAAACGTTGTACGACGATATATTTTGTATGATAGTCTACAAAGACTGATTGTAAGACAGCACAAAGTTTACGTTTTCTCAACGTTTCAAGTCATTCTGAATCGAACGAGACTAAATTTGGAACAAGTATGTGTAGGTTTTCTTGCCCCTTGTCACAACGGGAATTGCCATTAGGTATTACTTCAAGGGGGGAGGATCTAGAATGCTATGATTATCTTTCTTAATTATGCATTTCTCCTATTTGGTGCAATTTGCTCTCTTTCGTCTTTGTGATATAAAACGGCTGGACCAATTTTAGACATTTTAAAACTTTTCGATGTGACTTGATATCGACTGTTTTTTTAATTGGTAAAGATCTTTTGGGTTGTGTTTTTATGCAAGTCTGATGAAACTTTGTACGACTATAGATTTCGTAGACATTCTGAGATAACATCTTTAAATATTATAGGCCTATGGTAAGTTTAATCAGAATCTACACCGATCATATGTACTATGTTTATAAATATCTGAAAATTTGATGTGCATATGTCTACAAATAATTTTTGGCCGCCAATGGCATTTTTTACTTTTTCCAATGAATCTGAAACCGCTGGACCTGCCTTCTCAAAAATTTTGTGTTGGCGTCAATAGTAATATTAAATATTTTTAAGTATGTTTGAAAGAAGACATCAATAGGAAATGACATTCATTAATTTTAGCAATAGCGAAAATTTTATTTCCAAATAACAATTATGTTCATTTTATTTAAATAGCTGAATCTCAATTTGTATGAAATGTATGATTTATAATATTGTATTTCATTTCTATTTGCCCGTCATTCAGTCTCCCAACTCTTATCCCAGGAATCGTGATAGGAATTTACCTGTTTTTTGGCCTGAGCCAGCAATTTGCTGTATCTGATTTGTTTAATTGAGGAATTACTTGGCTTTGGCTTTCTCACACTTGCTTGCTTCTTTGAATTACGTCATCGGTTAAAGATCAGATATGAAGAAATAATAATGGCAATATTATATAAATTGTTTTTACTTGAATTAATGACTGAAACTCGTTACATCTAGTAGTTGTTCATAACATACACGAGTAAAGTTTTTGTGATTGAAACGATTGTTACGAGACTGTGTTAAAATGTTAATAAAAAGAATCATTTATATTAAGATTCTGTGAGCGCTGTCCAAAAAACGACAAAAACGAGTTTTTTTTAGAAACGTTATTTATTGATTTTTTTGTTTTCATTTTTATTTATATTTGCTTCTACTTCATCATTATTAATCTTATATTCATTATAAATAATTTTGATTATTTTTTTAATATAAATTGTTATTTTTTTTGAAAGGTAAATTGTCAAAATATATGAATCATTTATTCATTTTATCATTCTACGTCTTTGATCGATAAGTGCATTTTTACACATTTGTTTAATAAATAATT
>NW_020537357.1:0-20085 GCF_003426905.1 Ctenocephalides felis
ACAGTATTTGTTAATGTTACTAAATTAAAATTGAACCAATCAGGTTAAAAACATTAGAACAACTTGTGAATTTGAAACATTTGTATAATTTTGGGTAATCTCACCTTTAATTATAATCATCAATTTTAAGTTGTTAACAGCTATGTTTTCCTTTCTGCCATACCATGAGCATTCAGCCAGTTCCTTGTAAAGACTTTATTGAATGCGTTTCGGACATATTTCACTTTTTTTTGTCCTCCTACTTTTAAAATATAATTTTGCTAAAATAAAAATATTGTAAGTTAGTACTAAATCATCTTAGTTATTTATATTATTGTGAATACAATGTAAGTATACCAATTCTATCACACAGACATCCTCTTTTAAAAGGTCCTCACAACAATCGATTGTTCTTGTGTGTTTAAAGGAAACAATCCTTTGAACATGTTGTTACTGTTTAAAAATTTTGCTGAAGTCTTATCAGCGTTTTCAACTGTTCCAGCCAGCTTAACGTTCATCGAAGCATTTCCTTCATTAAATAATCAAATTTGATATTAATATTAGGCCTCTACCACTATTCACTACATTTTTTTAGTGAAACAACTTGCATCAGTTCGTGTGCTACGTTCACAAACTTGCTTAATTAAATTATGGAACTGATGTGACTGTGGAATCATGAGAAGAGGGCTCAAATTATCTCCCACATTCGAAGGCGTATCACATAAGGGTGCTACGCCGCTAGTGTAACACCTTGGAGAGTCGATTCGATAAATGCTTCATGAGAAATATCTAAAATATTTTTGTTATTTGTCTATTAATATATTAGTATATCATCATGATATGTAGGTTATTTTACATACTATCTTCAACATTTAGGTCTAAAATTTTGGGTTTTTTTAAGCCGACATTCTTTCCCCAAAGCTTCTTCTTCTGACGAGGGCTATCTTTAGCGTAAGCCCTCGCTTTGAAATAAGAACCTAAGCAAATCAATTGACTTTAAACTGAAACTATATTGTTTTTTGGCTTTAACATGTACACTTACTGAAATATCGCACCAATGAAACATCTACCGCCTTCCAAGATTCTTCATCCGGCTTTGAACTTTTGACTATCAATGAAGAATTTAATATTGGCGGCCACCAGAATTTCGTTATTTTACCATTTTTGTCCTTGATCAACCAACAACAGGTACTTCAGACCAGTTATTCTTCTTAAAAATTATAACAGCGTGCGTATACATTCTGAACACTATAAAGCATTCTCTATAAAGCCATTTATAAATAGGTTACATAAACATTCAAAATCTTCTAAATAAATCAGAATAATCACGTTTGATGAGATGTTACTAACTACTAATAAGACATGAAAAAATAACTGCATTTACCTATTAAGTAAGATGATGTTTAAGATCATTTATTTTACGATTGCACAAACGAGAAAACTAATTGAAACAAAACGAAGCCACGCCAACAAACGACGTAGATACAAAAGATTCTAGGCGAAGATGGAAGATGAATGCGGCCTTGTCAGGCTGACAAAGCTGGATAAGAAATATAGAGAATGTATAGAGACTTATTCTGTGGAGTTTTATAGAGCTGTCAATAACCATTAATATGAAACAATTTTTTAAAGTATTTTTTAATAAAATAGTAGAAAATGGATCGTAGGAAATTGAATAATCGCAAACCATTAAGGGATTTATTCAAACGAAGGATTCGACAAATAATTTCGCAAAGAAATCAAGAATACAGAACATATTGCAATCAAGAAGTGAGCGAAGAAAATATTGCACATACTGCAGGTGTAAATAGCAAGGTTATTGTAGAAATAGTATGGAGATTGCTGACATTGTCAACATGTCTTCAACGTCGTATAATAATGATTTAGCATCATCAAATATAAATGGCAATTTGCAACAATCGGTCAGCAAAACATTGATGCCGCTAAGTCAACAACCCTTCAGGATGATTTGCGTAATTGGGTAAACGATCTAAACATTACCTTCCTCGTAAGCATCATGGACTTGATGCTTTCTTTCCATGCGATGTACGAGCATTAATGGAACACCTAGATATGCTACTGGAAGCATTCAGGTAGTTAATGGGGTGTTCATATGTACATTTTAGCGTTGAAAGCTCTATTATTAGAGCAATGACAAAAATGTACCAAAATTAAATTACATTTAAATTGTGATGGTACGTCGATATCGCAAAGCTCTAGTAGTACGTTTTGGTCAACCCAGTTAATGATTGAGGAAAATGACAGCAAGACGTCTTCAGCCAGAACATCATTTAGCTATATTATGCTTCGTCCCCACTGCACGAATCTATGTGGCGAATCCTGTTCGCGACGCTCGCATGCGTTGGCTCTTGTGCGCGACGCACACTGCGAGCAATTTGACATTTGACGTTTAAGTAGATGTTTTTAAGTTGGTGATTGCGAGTACAGTTTGCTGTTGTTATTTTTTATATAAGTGTTAGTGAAAATTTGTTGAGCTATTAAAGCATAGTTAATGAAAGTAAAGGTGGATGTTATTAATAACGATAAATAATTTATTAACATGTATTCATATTGTATTTAAATTTCAGCTTAGAAGAAACTGATCGGTTTATGTTCAAGCGTTTGATTTTGAGTCTCGAAATAAACACTTTATTTCCAGGCATTTATTTACAATGTGTGACCGCAGGCCAGACTCGAATATCATTTTGATGGCATATTGGCTCCTGAACGAAGATTCTACAAAGTCTTCTGCAACAAAACGCCGTTATTGGATGGCGCCTTTATTTAGAACCCCAAATTATGTACTTAGGCCACTAATTTTCAATGAAAACACTGGTCATTTCCGAAATTTTATGAGAATGCCAGTAGAAGATTTTCAAATACTTATTGATATGGTAGGACCCAAAATTGGAAAAAAGATACGTCATTTCGATACTGCATATCAGTCAAGGAGCAATTGGCTGTTACTTTAAGATTTTTGGCTACTGGGGATAGTTACGCAAGCTTACAGTGTTTGTTTCATATATCAAAACAATCGATTTCAAAAATTATTCCTCGCGTTTGTGATGCTTTGATATCATCGTTGAAACAATACATAAAAGTAAGAATGATTATATATGGGCATATAATCCTCACACACACACACACACACACATATATATATATATATATGTATATATACATATATATATATATATATATATATATATACTAGCTGACCCGGCGAACTTTGTTCCGCCATAATGGCAATAAATAAGCTTTTTTTTTTAATGGAAAAAATAAAAATAGAAATAAAATAGCAACATTAATCATTCATAATGATTTATTCATTTTAGTGCCTCTTCATTGAAGTACCTTCTTATACACAACATTTTTTGTTTTGTTATCAGGCGCAAAAACAAACAACGCAGATGGTTTTCCGACCCGTGAACATGCCACATATAGTTGACCATGGGAAAAACATGAATGTTCCAAATTCAAACCACAAACTTTTAAGGATTGCCCTTGTGATTTGTTGATGGTCATGGCAAATGCGAGACGTATTGGAAATTGAATTCTTTTGAATTCAAACGGCAGATCGGTTGGGATCATCGGTATTCTCGGAATGAGAACTTCCTCACCTTTAAATTTTCCTATCATTATGGTAGCGTAAATTACATTGTTCATCAATTTTGTAACCACCAACGCGTACCGTTGCACAGTTTTGGTTGGTTTATGTTCCTAAGCATTATTACTACGGAGCCAACCTTTAGGAGTAAATTGTGCGGTGGTAAGCCAGGCACGTCCAAAGAATTTAAAAATTCAATTGGATAGTTGGTGGCTTCATCTTCATTTGTGACGCAATCAATAGATTTGAATGAAAGCATTGTTCCAATTATTTTATTTTGAATTATGTGGTTTAGGTCATCTACATCTTTATTCTTTGCTGCTAAAATTGCCCGCTCACTCAACCATTCATTATTTTTGCTATTAGAAACAATTTCTGGAAATACATTGTTGATAAGTTCGTCTTTTGATGAGACAAAATTACAAAAATTGTTTGGAAATGATATTAATCCGCTCGATTCATCGACAGGTACTTGACCATTACCGATACTCAGCAATTGCTTCGAGAAAACTTCAGCAGATGTATCATTAAGCAATGTAACTCTCATGTTTGTTGTCAGTTGCAGTTTCTTCACATAGCGCCATAGATTTGACGATTTGAGGCAAGCGTTTATTTCGTCGGCAGCTGTAGATCTTGGAATTACTGGCAGTATTTGGCGGAAATCGCCAGACAGTAAAATCATTGCTCCTCCGAAACATCTTGAGTCATTGCGTAAATCTTTTAATGTTCGGTTAAGTGCTTCTAATGCACGTTTATGCGCCATTGTGCATTCGTCCCAGATGATGATTTTCGATACCGCTAAAACTTTGGCCATTGCTGAGTGTTTTGCAATATTACACGTTGGTTCTTCAATAGTTTGAAGATTTAACGGTAATTTGAATGCAGAATGAGCCGTACGGCATCCTTCTAACAATGTGGCTGCTATTCCAGAAGAAGCAACTGCAACCGCTATGTTTGATCTCGCCCGAACACTTGCTAAAACTAATGACATGAGGAATGTCTTGCCAGTTCCACCAGGAGCATCTAGAAAATATAAACCACCATTTTCATCATCGATTGCCTTCATTAAAGTATCATAAACTTCCTTTTGTTGGCAATTCAACAGGGGAACATTTGTTTGAACTACTAAATCTAATTCCTGGTGGTCATATTCACGTTCCCGTTCCAATTCTCGATTAAATGTGTCATTCATTTCACGACATGGTGCTGGCATGCCTAACCTGATTAATAAATTACCGCACATGAGGTAACAGATATCTTCGATCAAGAGTAAAGCACGATTGTGTACTTCCTCATTCATCTCAATATCGAAATTTCTAGAACTAACACGAATTTGATGTAAAATATCTTCTGACATATTTCCTTGTATTTGTGCCACAGGTTACATGGATTTGATGGAAAACATGTCGAAATAATTATAGCGAATAATGTGCGTATCTGGCTTGGAGATGCAGAGATAATGGTTTCAGCGATTGTCGTATCCCAATGACTATCGTTTTCTAATAATTTCAATTCCTCACATGCAGCACGATATGTTGGAAATATTACATGATTAACAGTTCGTAGTGACTCAAATGATGTTGGCCCACGCACATTTACCAGCAACAGCCGCAAATAAAAACATTCAATATTCTTTGGATGAACTGTATACATTCGACCAAGAGCTTCAGTAGAACGCACATCTGGATACCCAGGAACCGCATTGCCTTTCTTCCGTCTTTGAAAATTCTTCGATAAAGCATTCCAAGTATAATAACGTGGCATCTCCGAGTAAAGCAAAGTTTGTGCAAACTGATCTCTTTGACAAATTGCAAAAAAACTGGTTAATGTAGTTGCTGGAGGTGTTTCAGCACGTTGCATAGCATTTGAAGCCGTAAAATATACTCGTTGACCATTCTCCAGATGCACCGCCAAATGCATAACAGTAGGATGACGTTCGTGAATGGGAAATGCGAATATACGCCAAATCGCTTCATTACAGTTCACATAACGACCAACTTGATAGCGTGAAATTTCATCGTTGTCATTCGAGGATTGCAATCCAAAAACAGCCATATCACTGCCTTTCGTGACATATTTGCAAATATATTTGATGGACTTAACTGAATTACAGTATTCAATGTTGCAATGCGTCTTGAACGTTTTAGAAATTAGCGGCGAATATGGAACAATCCAACTGTTGTCAACAACGAAATCCATTCTTTTCACTTTTGTTGTGACAGCTTGACCATTGTCATCTGGTGATCGACGACGATAAAGCGGATAACCATCATTGCCAGTGACAGTCTCCGCTGTTAATTGCCGTGGATATCGTTTAGAGCACTTTCCATCGACCATGCAAGGTGATTGGGGATTGACGGCACCACACGGTCCATGAATCATATTAGAAGTAACAACATCATGTAGGTCTGGATCGACTTCATAATCAGGAATCTCGGCACATATGATGTCATCTATTTGGTCAGGCTGAATTCTTTCCACTAACCAAATAAGAATGTGTGCGTGTGGCAAGCCTCGCTTTTGCCATTCGATTGAATACAAATATTAGCTGCATTTCCTTCAGTACTAACTGCATCACGTAAATGGATGTCCTCAGAACGCAGTTTGGCTTGGTTGAACCTAATGAATGTTAAACGTTCCGTTTCTATTTTTACATACATGTCAACGCAATATTGCTGAAACAATCGACGAAACCGCAGCAAATAGTTGTCAGCATTTTGACGAATCATCAAACGATATGCATAATAATTCATCGAGCTAACATTCTTTATAGTTTCTTCGCCTGAAATTTAAAAATTGAAAATTATTTATTTTACAGGCAAATTTTAAAGGCAAACAATACAGACATTAATCATTTTTTCAAAAAACTTTTTTTTAAATCAGTGTCTTTTACAAATAAATGAAATAAATTATGATACTCATTCTCACCATTCAATGGATTTTTCATTTTAATATTGAAATAATATCCATCTTCTCCTTGCCAAAACATCAGCGGGTATTGCAATGAGTCATATGATCGATGTGTTTCAGATATTTGTTGCAGTTGCCCAGTATCGCGACGTGAAAGCACAATATCGCGTTTTTCCAATTGTTCACCAACAATCAGGATGGCAACTTCGTCTACTATTGGAGCATTAAATGTCCTTTCGTGTGTTCCAGATGATCGTTTATCTGCTCTGATGACAACTTTATAGTCATCACTTGGCATGAGCTCTAAAGCACTCTTAAACAACCTGACCAACGTATGATGTTCATGAAGCAGACACTGTAAGTCGTGAAGAATTGCTCGCTTCATTCCTGCATTGATCTCTAGTCGTCGATCAAGTTGTTCTTCCATGTTGCCCATGAAATATATTTGTAAAAATTTATTCTGTGTATCTTCAAAAGGTAGTAATGATCCAATTCGATGATGAGTTTGTCCTTGTATCTACAAAATAAAAACCCGACAGTATTAACTGTGTTATAAAATCTTTATTCGGTGGGAGAAAAAGTTAAGAATTTGCTAATAGATGAAGTAAGTTATTCTTTAACTACATTCTATATAGGTACAAAAATAAGTACCTTAAATGTCGGATTAAATCCTCGTTCTTCGATAATATCTGCTCCAAATGACGTCATTTGAAAACAACCATTGTATTTTTGAGTATTAGCAAGAAAGTGGCGTGATTCTTGTGTTTCGCCACAAAGCAATGAATACAATGGTTCAGGTGGCGGAGTCAACGATGGCAATTTGACTTTACCATTAAGGCAGCATAATCCAGGCGTTTCTTGGGAAAACTTCAATGCACCACAATACTTGCAAACTACGTCCATTTTGCCAATGCAGACGCTAGGATGCAAGCTATAATCATAGCTGCAATTCTTCAAATTTCGATTCTCGATTCAAATTTCTTCTTCTGCATCGCAAGTTAACTATTTGTTGATCTATGTTGTTACCTCGAGCACGAAGTCGAGCCATTCTTTCGCGTTGCTGTTCACGTGCAATTCTTTCTTGTTCTTCAGTTCTTGCATTTACAGTATTTTGCAGTCTTCTTGCATTACTGCTTTGTCGGGAAAGATTCGATCGTCTTGGTCGCGGCATTATTAATGAAACTTCACTTCACCTTATTTATATATATATATATATATATATATATATATATATATATATAAAACCAAGAACTAATATTCATTCACTAACTAATATTCAACATGAGGTAATAGAGGTTAGAAACACCGAATGACATTTGACAATCGAATGCAAATGTCATGGATGAAATCATTGATAGTATCATAGATTGAATAAACTACATGGATAGTTTATAAATAATTAATTTTAAATTAGAATGAAATAAAGGGATAAAAAGTATCCTATGTCCTTCTCCTGACTCTAAGCTACCTCCATGCCAATTTTCATCTAAATCGGTTCAGCCGTTCGTGAGTTATAAGTGGTAGCACATAAGGCGATCCTCTTTTATATATATAGATATATATATATTAATTGTTTAATATGAACAAAACAGCACTCAGATTTGTTTAACACAACTTTATTTTATGATTACAGACGTTTCGAGACCATGGTCCCATGTAGAAATTAATATGGTCTGAATCTACAAGCAATATAAAATCTACATTGGTCAAATTTGAAACCAATATCGGCTGGTCATAAAAATTGAACATTTTTTATATTGAGGCCATATAGGTAAACCAACAATTGGTCTATATTGGTCTATATTTGGAAATTTGGAACCAATGTTGCCTACGAATTGTTGAATGTTGGTAAGGTAATATACAATTAGACAGAGAGCTGGTAAACATTTAGGATTATTAATTATTGAATTATTCTGAAACTTATAACTGATGTTGAAATATTACACAAATATTTGAAGATTTGAAGTTGAAATAATATAACGCATAAATCAATATCATTTATTTAACAATAAAACACCTGAAATGAACATTAACGTAAATTTATTAAAAATGTTTTTGTGGAAATTCATTTATTAAATATAAACAATGATACAAATATATAACTGCATTAAAAATATGATTATTCATAAAACACAAAAGTGTCATGAATATTGATTATTTTTTAATGGATATTTATTAATACATATCAAGTATTTTTTTTTTATAACAATAACAAAGGCAAATTAACTTTCCTATTTACAACATCGTCACTCGATAAAATATTGTACAGCACCTGAACATATTTTATTCGTTGTTAATATATTTATTATTCATTATGAAATATTTATTTCATCATCTAGAACAGTCATTGGGAAACCTACATTACATTTGATATATATCAAGTAAATTATTTATTTATTTATACGCCAATCGGCTTTATACAGTTTTATAATATTGTTTGCTAATTCATAACTTGTATATTTATATCTATATACATATACACACAGATATATACACATATATATACATACGTATACACATACATACACATCTACTTACATACAGATAGACATACATATATACTCAATTTAAATCGAATAACAGCAACAAAATTAAATTAATTTAACTATTTATAACATCGTCATTCGATAAAACACTGTACATCATCTGAACATATTGTATTCATTGTTAATATAAATATTATTCATTATGAAATATTTATGAAAGCATTGAAATGAGGTTATGAAATTTATCTTATCGTCTAGAACAGTGATTGGGAAATTTTTTCAATCATAACCCCAAATTATTTTTGACCAAGTTTGCATTGTCATTTAAAACTTGTATTCCTTGTTTATTATATCTATTATTCAATATGAAATATTTATGAAAGCATTGAAATGAGATTGTAAAATAGGATTGACTTAACTCTTTCCTTTAGAAATGATAACTTTTATCTTATCGTCTAGAACAGTGACTGGGAAACTTTTTTAACCATAACCCCAAAATATTTTTGTCCAAGTTTGTATTGTCATCTAAAACCTTGTATTCCTTGTGAATATATTTATTATATATCATTATATATTATCAATATAAATAATTTATGAAAGCGTTAAAATGAGATTGTAAAATGTAATTGACTCTACTTTTACCTTAAAAAATAATGACTTCATATCATAGTCTAGAATCTTGCTATGCAAATGTACAGATTTATTGACATTCTACATTGCATTTATTATTATCAAACATTATGATTATTCTGTCAAAATTTATATCTTTCCTTTCTACAACTTATTTAGTTACAAACTTTTGATGAAAACCTTTTCGATAAAATTTTACTACTAAGCAAACCAGTTTCTCTATTTTCTGCGCTTACAACAATATTACCTGAAAATAAATAAGAATGCGTTTTAAATGCAGAAGGAAATAATTATATTATAGCAACTATTGAAGCTTACCTTTTATAAATATGAAAGTATAGAAATTTTTTCTCTCTACTATATTATTATTTCCTGAAAATAAGTAAGTATAAGTTTTAAATGTATAGACAGAATAATATTGAGAAGTATTATATGCATTCACCTGGTAGTATAACCTCGTAAAATAATCCTTGCCAGAAATTAGGTTATGTTATGTTTGATGTCTATAATATATTTCACATAATATATACGGCAGATTTCTCAATGCTGTTAAACTCCTGATCAAATTAGAAAATCTTAGTGTAAAAAGGTTATTGAAGACATGCAAATCTTTTTGAAAATAATCTCGAAAATTCCAGCTCCAGACATATAATAACATGAGACACGACAAAACACTTCTCACTGTTATATTTTATTTACAACTTATAACTCATAACACAACTTACACACATACACACATTATCACTATTTTTTTTATTAAAACATAATTTGACTATTTACAATCGAAAATAAAATACATTTCGTCACTGACGCTCAGACGCTTCTTGTCAATGCATTAAAGAACCATTTTGTAGTATTAATGCGAGTCAAACTTCGAACATTCCAGAATCTTATTCGTCCGCGCCAAAAAGTAGAAAATTCGTAGCTTTATTAAATGCAAGATATTTAATAAATTCGTAAAGAAACCACAATTTATATTATTATTCATTATTAAATTCGTCTTACAATACTTAGTTTTTCTTTCATACAACTAAATTTCGTATAGTAAACCGTTTGGAAAATAAGCTATTTAGACTCCTGTAATTTAAGAAAAAATTCCAAATTCATATTGTCATAAATAAACCATATAAAGTATTATACATTGTTAGAATCGTCTTAAAATTTTTAATTTTTTCTCCATATATCACAATTCCGTATTTCAAACGGTTTGGCCTATGGGCGAGTTGCAGTGCTAAAATTCAAGAAAAATTGAAAAATCTGAAAATAATTATATGAACACACATATTGAATTATATATCATTTTATTCGTAATTTTATTCCGCATCTTTCGTCTGAATAAACTTTTTACGTATCTGTAACCTTTTAGCTTGTAGTATTGAATATTCGTGAAAAATCACATGGTTAAATATTTAAAGGCTTATGTCTCGCGTATATTGCTTTTGTTCTGTGCGAGTCGTTGGCCAAGCGGTAGCGTTTCTGCCTCTTAGCCTCGTAGTCTCAGGTTCGATCCCAGATAAGACTTTTGTTTTTTATTTTAAATATAATAACAATAATTAAGATTTTTTTTTTAAATTTGGGCTAATTTGATTCAGAATGACAAAATTCGACAAAACATATAATTAGCAATGTGGATTTTCCCGAGAAAACAAACCTCTAATGTGGGAAACAATATTTATTATTAACATTAGAACAATATCTAATAGTCAATTATAAAAAAATGTTGCATCAATATTTATTTTTTATTTTGAGGACAATATTAGCTTATGATAAAAAATTTTGTACCCGATGATAAAATTTTTTGCATAAATATTTATTTTTCAATTTGACGATAATATTTTGTACCTGATGATAAAAAATGTTGCATCAATATTTCTATTTCAATTTGTGGACAATATTTGTCAGCTGATGATAAAAAAATATTGCATCAATATTTATATTTCACTTTGAGAACAATATTTTTAAGCCTATGATAAAAATATTGCATCAATATTCATATTTCACTTTGGGAACAATATTTTTTAGCCGATGATAAAAAAATATTGCATCAATATTTATATTTTAGTTTGAGGACAATGTTTATCAGCCCATGATAAAAAAATATTGCATCAATATTTCTATTTTATTTTGAGGACAATATTTATCAGCCGATGATAAAAAATATTGCATCAATATTTCTATTTTAGTTTGAGGACAATATTTATCAGTCGATGATAAAAAAATATTGCATCAATATTTATTCTTCTATTTGGGGACAATATTTATTAGCCGATGATAAAAAATATTGCATCAATATTTCTATTTTAGTTTGAGACCAATATTGGACAAGGCCATTTATAGAGATTATTGCCTCAATATCGGCTGACGTTGGCCTGATCGATTAGTTGACATCATCACAGAACCGACGTTCGCCGATATTTTTGCAATATAGGTAATCACGGCCACAGAAAACCGATATTGGTAATATATTGTACCGATATTAATTTCTACATGGGGTGTGTCTCATCTTCAGTGTAATTTCAAAAACAGTTACTTATATACTACACATTCTTTAATAATTTATTTAAATTTCATTTAATTTTTGGTATACAAAAAACACCAACTATTCCTTGCAATGCTTGACACCGTACTAAAGAAACATATAACACTTACAGAAATATTCTAAACAAATTTGAAGTACTTATATAGATGGAGACAGAGAGGGTATCATTATAATGTAAACAGAAGGAGTGCTATCGCATTCAAAATCGATAAAAATGAAAAAACAAATTAATTTATTGAAAAGAATAAGATAAATGAAAAAATTTATAAATTATTAATGATGTTTATATAAGTGTCATGTAAAATATTTGTGTCGGTTCTTAGATTTATGCTATTGTTAGTCCGAACTATTAACATTGATTCTGCCATGCTCCGTTTAAATAAGTCTTTCTCATGGAATAAAATTTGGGGATTGTCAAAATCAAACTTATGGTTGTTGATATTAGCATGATCCACAAGTGTACTTTTAAATTTTTTATTATCTATTTTTTCACATTGTAATTCATGTTGCCTGAGTCTCTTTTCTAAGTTCTGGCAGGTCTGGCCAATATAAGAGCAATTGCAATCCAAACAATTTACTTTATAAACTATATCTTTCTTTTTTGTTAATGGAGTTTCATCTTTAATTTTGGAATATAAAAATTTTAATTGTTTTAATGGAGAAAAAGTAATACGAATATTGTGTTTTTTTGAAAAGTCTTTTTGATAATTGGTTAAAATTATTGTCAAGATATGGAAAATTAATGAAAAAAGTTTTTTCAGGAACACTTGTTTTGCCAGGCTCTTCCGGTTTCTTATCAAAAGGTTCAAGTAATTTTGCGACTCTATTTTTAATAATTGGACAAATTAACTTATATGGAAAATTATTGCCAAGTAGGATCGTTTTAACTAATTTTATGTTTGTATCATAAAACAGGGGATCAGATAATAAAATAGCGTGATCTACAAGATTTAGAATGGTAGAAATTTTTATATTGAGAGGAACATGCGAATTAAAATTAATGTATCTCCCGGACCAACTATCTTTTCTGTACCAGTCTGTATAACATACACCGCCTCTATTAATGAGTTTTACGTCAAGAAAATGTAACGTCGAATCATTTTCAAGTTCCTGAGTGAATTGTAAAAAAGAATTGTACTCATTGAATTTGTTGAAAACATTATCTATATCTTTTTTATTAAGTAATATTAATGTGTCATCGACATATCTGAAATAGACCATAGGTTTGGAAGGTAAAGAATTTAAGACATGATTTTCCAAATCTTGTAATACTAAATCCGCCAAAACAGGACTTAATGGGCTGCCCATTGGACAACCTCTCTTCATCGTATAATATTTTTTATTAAAAGTGAAATATGATGCTTTTAAAAGTAATTCTATTCCTGAAATAAAAATTTCCATCGGTAAACAAGTGAATTCAACTATTTGTATCCATCTTTTCTTTATGGCTGTAATAATTAGATCATGCGGAAGATTATTAAATAAATTAATGACGTCAAGACTCATAAAGGAACAATCAGGAGGAATTACTTTATGTTTTATATGTTCTATTAACTGGAAAGAGTTATTTAAACGGTATGGAGAATCTATGGTGACATTCTTTAAAATATCTGAAAAATATTTTGCTAAAAAATAGTATGCCGAATCAATGTAGGAAACAATTGGTCTAAATGGGCAATTAGGTTTATGGATCTTTGGAAGGCAATAGAATTTTGGGGTTAAAGAATGTTGTACTTTTAACTTTAATGATATGGTATTATTAATATGTCCCTTTTTCTCTAATAAATTTATAAATTTAAAAACCTGTCTATGGTGATAGTTGTTCGGATCCGATGCCAATTCTTCATATAGAGATTCATCACTGAGAATTTTCTTTGCTTCTTTATCATATTCCTCTTTTAACAAAACCACTGAAATGTTTCCTTTATCTGCCTTACACACTAATAATTGTTTGTTATCTTGAAGAAATTTTTTGTAGCTATGATGTCCCGGTAGATGTAAGATGTATCATTCTTGCACTGTACTTTGTTTTTGTGAGTTTTTTGAAATGTTGTAAATTGTTTCATTAACATAAATCTTATCCGTTCGATTTCTTTTCCTTCTGGATCTTTGATTAATTTAAGGCCGGCTTCTAGGCTGCTAATAACTTTAATTGAATCATTGAATGTTAAATTTTTTTGTTGGATTGAAAACTTTGGACCTAAGGCCAATATATATTTTATATTATCTGGTATATGAGTATCCGTTTTGTTTATAACCCATTTCTTCCAATCTAAACCTGTATTGATAATCGGATGTGCTTTGTCTCTTAGCTCTATTAGTTTCTTAAGTTTGTTGCATTGTTTGTTCTTTATCTGATCAAAAAGTTTTTGGTATTTCTTTTGTTCTAGAAAAATAAATTTATCGAATTCTAATTCTTCTAATGAGTCCTGTGTCACACGTTTGGATATTATTAAATTATTATTTAATCGATTGATTTCTTTTGCACTGTCCGCAATTTCATATTTCAAAATTTTATTCTGAAGGATCAATAGACTGTTATTTAGTTTTTGTATGTTATTGTAATTTTTATTTTTGAATGTTAAATTGTTGGTGATAAAATTAGGTAAAACATTTTCGTGCTTGCATTTAATTAAGAAATTCCTTTTGTTAGTAGTCTTCGCTAATGCATTGAAAGTTGATGTTATTTGTCTGCAATGGTATACGGCTTCTGAACCATATTTATTGTAAACTGTGTTGAAAAACGATTGATCCATTTTTAGTTCTGGAGTATATAATATAGAATTTTATGATATGAGTGGAACGAATATTAATTGTTTAATATGAACAAAACAGCACTCAGATTTGTTTAACACAACTTTATTTTATGATTACAGACGTTTCGAGACCATAGTGTGTCTCATCTTCAGTGTAATTTCAAAAACAGTTACTTATATACTACACATTCTTTAATAATTTATTTAAATTTCATTTAATTTTTGGTATACAAAAAACACCAACTATTCCTTGCAATGCTTGACACCGTACTAAAGAAACATATAACACTTACAGAAATATTCTAAACAAATTTGAAGTACTTATATAGATGGAGACAGAGAGGGTATCATTATAATGTAAACAGAAGGAGTGCTATCGCATACAAAATCGATAAAAATGAAAAAACAAATTAATTTATTGAAAAGAATAAGATAAATGAAAAAAATTATAAATTATTAATGATGTTTATATAAGTGTCATGTAAAATATTTGTGTCGGTTCTTAGATTTATGCTATTGTTAGTCCGAACTATTAACATTGATTCTGCCATGCTCCGTTTAAGTTCGGACTAACAATAGCATAAATCTAAGAACCGACACAAATATTTTACATGACACTTATATAAACATCATTAATAATTTATAAATTTTTTCATTTATCTTATTCTTTTCAATAAATTAATTTGTTTTTTCATTTTTATCGATTTTGTATGCGATAGCACTCCTTCTGTTTACATTATAATGATACCCTCTCTGTCTCCATCTATATAAGTACTTCAAATTTGTTTAGAATATTTCTGTAAGTGTTATATGTTTCTTTAGTACGGTGTCAAGCATTGCAAGGAATAGTTGGTGTTTTTTGTATACCAAAAATTAAATGAAATTTAAATAAATTATTAAAGAATGTGTAGTATATAAGTAACTGTTTTTGAAATTACACTGAAGATGAGACACACCATGGTCTCGAAACGTCTGTAATCATAAAATAAAGTTGTGTTAAACAAATCTGAGTGCTGTTTTGTTCATATTAAACAATTAATATTCGTTCCACTCATATCATAAAATTCTATATTATATACTCCAGAACTAAAAATGGATCAATCGTTTTTCAACACAGTTTACAATAAATATGGTTCAGAAGCCGTATACCATTGCAGACAAATAACATCAACTTTCAATGCATTAGCGAAGACTACTAACAAAAGGAATTTCTTAATTAAATGCAAGCACGAAAATGTTTTACCTAATTTTATCACCAACAATTTAACATTCAAAAATAAAAATTACAATAACATACAAAAACTAAATAACAGTCTATTGATCCTTCAGAATAAAATTTTGAAATATGAAATTGCGGACAGTGCAAAAGAAATCAATCGATTAAATAATAATTTACTAATATCCAAACGTGTGACACAGGACTCATTAGAAGAATTAGAATTCGATAAATTTATTTTTCTAGAACAAAAGAAATACCAAAAACTTTTTGATCAGATAAAGAACAAACAATGCAACAAACTTAAGAAACTAATAGAGCTAAGAGACAAAGCACATCCGATTATCAATACAGGTTTAGATTGGAACAAATGGGTTATAAACAAAACGGATACTCATATACCAGATAATATAAAATATATATTGGCCTTAGGTCCAAAGTTTTCAATCCAACAAAAAAATTTAACATTCAATGATTCAATTAAAGTTATTAGCAGCCTAGAAGCCGGCCTTAAATTAATCAAAGATCCAGAAGGAAAAGAAATCGAACGGATAAGATTTATGTTAATGAAACAATTTACAACATTTCAAAAAACTCACAAAAACAAAGTACAGTGCAAGAATGATACATCTTACATCTACCGGGACATCATAGCTACAAAAAATTTCTTCAAGATAACAAACAATTATTAGTGTGTAAGGCAGATAAAGGAAACATTTCAGTGGTTTTGTTAAAAGAGGAATATGATAAAGAAGCAAAGAAAATTCTCAGTGATGAATCTCTATATGAAGAATTGGCATCGGATCCGAACAACTATCACCATAGACAGGTTTTTAAATTTATAAATTTATTAGAGAAAAAGGGACATATTAATAATACCATATCATTAAAGTTAAAAGTACAACATCCTTTAACCCCAAAATTCTATTGCCTTCCAAAGATCCATAAACCTAATTGCCCATTTAGACCAATTGTTTCCTACATTGATTCGCCATACTATTTTTTAGCAAAATATTTTTCAGATATTTTAAAGAATGTCACCATAGATTCTCCATACCGTTTAAATAACTCTTTCCAGTTAATAGAACATATAAAACATAAAGTAATTCCTCCTGATTGTTCCTTTATGAGTCTTGACGTCATTAATTTATTTAATAATCTTCCGCATGATCTAATTATTACAGCCATAAAGAAAAGATGGATACAAATAGTTGAATTCACTTGTTTACCGATGGAAATTTTTATTTCAGGAATAGAATTACTTTTAAAAGCATCATATTTCACTTTTAATAAAAAATATTATACGATGAAGAGAGGTTGTCCAATGGGCAGCCCATTAAGTCCTGTTTTGGCGGATTTAGTATTACAAGATTTGGAAAATCATGTCTTAAATTCTTTACCTTCCAAACCTATGGTCTATTTCAGATATGTCGATGACACATTAATATTACTTAATAAAAAAGATATAGATAATGTTTTCAACAAATTCAATGAGTACAATTCTTTTTTACAATTCACTCAGGAACTTGAAAATGATTCGACGTTACATTTTCTTGACGTAAAACTCATTAATAGAGGCGGTGTATGTTATACAGACTGGTACAGAAAAGATAGTTGGTCCGGGAGATACATTAATTTTAATTCGCATGTTCCTCTCAATATAAAAATTTCTACCATTCTAAATCTTGTAGATCACGCTATTTTATTATCTGATCCCCTGTTTTATGATACAAACATAAAATTAGTTAAAACGATCCTACTTGGCAATAATTTTCCATATAAGTTAATTTGTCCAATTATTAAAAATAGAGTCGCAAAATTACTTGAACCTTTTGATAAGAAACCGGAAGAGCCTGGCAAAACAAGTGTTCCTGAAAAAACTTTTTTCATTAATTTTCCCTATCTTGACAATAATTTTAACCAATTATCAAAAAGACTTTTCAAAAAACACAATATTCGTATTACTTTTTCTCCATTAAAACAATTAAAATTTTTATATTCCAAAATTAAAGATGAAACTCCATTAACAAAAAAGAAAGATATAGTTTATAAAGTAAATTGTTTGGATTGCAATTGCTCTTATATTGGCCAGACCTGCCAGAACTTAGAAAAGAGACTCAGGCAACATGAATTACAATGTGAAAAAATAGATAATAAAAAATTTAAAAGTACACTTGTGGATCATGCTAATATCAACAACCATAAGTTTGATTTTGACAATCCCCAAATTTTATTCCATGAGAAAGACTTATTTAAACGGAGCATGGCAGAATCAATGTTAATAGTTCGGACTAACAATAGCATAAATCTAAGAACCGACACAAATATTTTACATGACACTTATATAAACATCATTAATAATTTATAAATTTTTTCATTTATCTTATTCTTTTCAATAAATTAATTTGTTTTTTCATTTTTATCGATTTTGTATGCGATAGCACTCCTTCTGTTTACATTATAATGATACCCTCTCTGTCTCCATCTATATAAGTACTTCAAATTTGTTTAGAATATTTCTGTAAGTGTTATATGTTTCTTTAGTACGGTGTCAAGCATTGCAAGGAATAGTTGGTGTTTTTTGTATACCAAAAATTAAATGAAATTTAAATAAATTATTAAAGAATGTGTAGTATATAAGTAACTGTTTTTGAAATTACACTGAAGATGAGACACACCATGGTCTCGAAACGTCTGTAATCATAAAATAAAGTTGTGTTAAACAAATCTGAGTGCTGTTTTGTTCATATTAAACAATTAATATTCGTTCCACTCATATCATAAAATTCTATATATATATATATATATATATACTAGCTGATCCGGCAAACGTTTTTTTGCTAAATAAGGAATATTCTAAACCATTTCTAGAGAATCAAATATTAATACTTTAAGTGCATAAGTAAGGATATGTTGTTTGAATGCTGTATACAATTAGGTATTATAAAAACAATAAACCCCATTAGTTTGTCTATATTTTGTCAATACAATCAAACTGCAAGTTTTATACACTTTCTATAGAAAACATCGTATAATCCAATCCGAGTCTTTTTTGGTCTTTCGGCTTATTAATTACGTTTCCAGTTTTTCAGATTCCTTTTTGGATTCTGGATTTTGTGTATAATTGTAAATAATACTACTGAGCTTACACAAAATTTTCAAATTTTTGCGAGGAGAGATAAAAAATGAATTAAGTATTTCTTCTTTGACCTGCTTTTTGAAAAGTTTCAAGTTACATTCGATGAATTAAAGTAAATTTAATGAAAAGTATATATGTAGAGCAGGGCGAGGCACAAAGGTCCAATTTGACTTTGAGCAATATAAACCATAACAATTATATCACAACAAATAAGACCTATCAAATGAACATTATCTGACTACGTTCAGTAAACTGACTTCTACTTCATCATTGTAGAAATGTGCTTTTTTGATGTCTTCCAAAAATTTGTTATCTAGACCTTTTATCCTATATGCGGGGTAACTGTAACGGGCAGGTGGCAAAAGGTTTAAACCTTATTATAATTTAAAGGTATTTTACAAAATAATTACATTTTTAACTAATGCTAAAAAACGGAAGAAAATACTTTTATTATGGATTTTCAAAGATTACCGTTTATCTCCCCCATTTCAAAGATTATCGTTTTCAAATCAAGTTTGTAGCTGGCTATACATCTTTTTCCTTTACTTTCAAATATTGTTGTTAAACAATGAATTTTATACTCGTTTTTCGAGAAAAATAAAAAAAACTTTATTTCTTAAAATTACAATAAAATATATATAACTGACTGATTTTTACAATTAATGATATAATGAATTATAATTATATAACTGGACTGGTGTAAATACTGGCAAAGATTATCCTCATCGAATGTAGAGATCTTGCTACTTATATAGTTAAAAATATGCTTTATCAGCAAGGAGGATCTTGTGGCTAGATATAAGCTATGTCAGCGGGATGGATC
>NW_020537358.1:0-42709 GCF_003426905.1 Ctenocephalides felis
TTTATTTAATTCTAGTCTCTACTACCTTTCCTATCTTTTATATTTGGTTTGTTGTTAAGTGTTGCTGTTTTTTAATTTCTCTTATTGTATAGTTACTTTACCAATCCACATATATTATAATTACCTAGATATGCTAATTTTCATACTGTTTTTAGATCCACTGATATGACATTAAATTGAATGTCGAAACGTTTGGAAATAAAGATTATTTTATAAATCTTTGGCTTTTCTTTGTTTGATGTATCGCCCTCAAGAACTCACTCATATATATATATATATATATATATATATATATATATATATTATATATATATATCACAAGTGAACTCTTCGAAAAAAAGCATTTACGAGATACGTTTATGCATTTATTTATTATATCTCTTGTAACTTTCAAACCATTTGTTTAATATGAATGATGTATTTGGCAAATTTGTTCTAAATTAAATAATCTAAAATATTACCTAATATTGCAAAGTCCTACAGAAACTTTATATACTTTATAATTGGATTTGAAAATGAGTTAATTTATCATTTGCTGTTTTCTTTTGAAAATGAATTTGGTACTAGCTTTTAGTAAAATTTGTGATAATTATAGATGATTTATTTGTGATAATTATAGTTAGTCTTGAAGGTGCGAATTACTTACAGATTTTTTGGTAAATATATAAAGTACGGAACCCTATTGGTTTTTAGGGTCCATAAATATGATATTTGTAAAATGCTCGATAAGACCTTTCATTTGATACCCAACATGCATTTTCATTTTTTGGAACTTTTTGACCCACTGTTCTGTATATAGTACGAAGCGACATCGATCGGACATCGGCTCGACTCGTTTGTGCATTTATTTATTAAATCTCTTGTAACTTTCAAACCATTTGTTTAATATGAATAATGTATTTGGCAAATTTGTTCTAAATTAAATAATCTAAAATATTGTCTAATGTTGCAAAGTCCTACGGAAACCTTATATACTTTAAAATTGGATTTGAAAATTTATTGAACTAATTAAAATAGTTAATTTATCTTTTGTTGTTTTCTTTTGAAAATGAATTTGGTACTAGCTTTTAGTAAAATTTGTGGTAATTATAGATGATTTGTAAAAGCACATGTTCCAATTTTAACGTTCTAGGATGTATAGTTAGTCTTGAAGGTGCGAATTACTTGTAAATTTTTTGGTAAATATATAAAGTACGGAACCCTATTGATTTTTAGGGTCCATAAATATGAAATTTGTAAAGTGCTCGTCGAGACCTTTCATTTGATACCCAACATGCATTTTCATTTTTTGGAACTTTTTGACCCATTGTACTGTTTATAGTACGAAGCGACTTGGATCAGTCATCGCCTCGACTCGTTTGTGCATTTATTTATTATCTCTTGTAACTTTCAAACCATTCGATTAGTATAAATGATGTATTTGACAAATTTGTTCTAAATTAAATTTTCTAGAATATTGTCTAACATTATAGTGACCTACAACAACTCGGTTTACTCTAAAATGATATTTAAAAACAGAATATCAATAATTTATATTGATCATAATAATAAACACTGTCCGTTTTGGTAACAAAAATGTATTTATTTATAATATCTCTTGTAACTTTTAAACCATTCGATTAGTATGAATGATGTATTTGACAAATTTGTTCTAAATTGAATTGTTTAAAATGTTTATTATCATAAGTCTCTATTACAACTTAGTATACTCTAAAATATCAATTGAAAATTATACTAGTATGCTTAAATTACAATCACTCTGCGTCTATTATTTGCTCCATATTATTTGGTTGCACTATTGGCTTAAAAATGTCATAACTTCTAAACCATTCGATTAATATAAATGACGTAAAAGACTAATTTGTTTAAAATTAAATAATCTACAAGTTTTACTAACATCAAAGTGCTCTATAACAACTTAGTATACTCTAAAATCAATTTTGAAAACAATAATTCTGATATACATATTGTTTTTAAAAATATATTTGACACATGCATGTTGTTCCTGATAAAGCTGTGCATTTGTTTACTAAATTATTTATAACTTTTAAACCATTCGATTAATATGCATGATGTATTTGAGAAAATGATAGGGATTTGAATGAGGAACAATTTTGTCTAATATCATAATAAAACACAACAACTCGGTATACTCTAAAATCGCTTTTGAAAATACGCAAATAATAAATAAATAAATTTTATATATACAATAAAATGTATACTTTAAATTAAATTTTGCAAAAATATTTTTTATAAGAAGCTACTGAAGTAAATATGTATATATATATATTCTATATAATAATATTAAATTTCGATGAATTTCAATAAATAATTTTGCAAAATCTGTTCTACCAATTATTTAGAATTTTTTTTGAATTATCTATAGAAAAATATTAATTATTACTAAACTAAAATTAGTATTATTCATGAGTATTTTGTTTTTTACTGACGTGGTTTTTACAGAAAAAGAAAGTTTTCTAAAATTGCACAACACATTGAAATGTGTAATTTATGCTAATTTTTTCTACAAATCTGTAATAAATAGTTTCAAGATGAAATCATAGATTTTTATATGGTCTGATCTTGAAATCTACGCACAAAAAATACCGTTATGTAAAATAATTATTTGAATCAATAAAAGTGAATCATTAAATATATATATATATATATATATATATATATATATATATTTATATATATATATATATATATATATATATATACATAAGACAAAATTATGGAAAAATGCAACCCATGAATACTACCATTGGCTAATAACTAGATACTATATTTTAAATTTTACAGATTTCTCCTGTTTAATTTTGTTCGAAATGTTTTGAAACGTTATATATAGATTTGTAGATAATTTAATTAGCTTTTCATTGATATATAACAACATATATCTTGTAAAATAAATTTTAGCAATATATACAAAAATATAAAAAAATGCTACCAATCGAGTCCAACAATGGCTAATTACTTAATACTAAATTTTAAAATTTACATATTTTTCATATTCAATTTTGTTCAAAAAGTTATGAAACGTTATATACAGATTTGTAGATAATTTTATTAGATTTTTATTGATATACAACAACATATATGTTGTAAAACAAATTTTAGCATTATATATAAAAAATGTAACTAATCGAGTCCAACAATGGCTAATAATTAAAAAACAATCTCAAGGCGACCGTTGTAATTTTAATGTGATTTTTAACATTAAAAATTTAATTTTTTGTTTAAAAACATTAGAAATTTTAACAATAGTCATTTTAACTAAGTTAAAAGAAATTTTAACGAGTTTCTTATACTATAAATTGCTGAATTTGTCTACTTTGGCAAAATTAGAGTGATGCTTTATTATATATATGTAAATTAGTATTTAATGTTAAAATAATTTCGTTATAAATAATTATTGTAACGAACTCCGAATAAATGCAATACACGCACATTGTGCTATGAATCACTTTCATGAAAAAAATATTAATTATCTTTACAAATTATTATTATTTAGTAAATTAATTTTTATTATTCACACAAAAAAATTAAATTTACTTATCTATAATCACATTTTCTCGTCAGTAGAGTCCTTTTTTGATCGTTAGTGGTGTTTTTTTTATCACCTATATTGTCAATTCGATTTTTTACAAATAGATTTTTTTAAATGTTCAATTTTTATATTTTTGGTTGTATATTTCAAAGTATAAATTCTAAATTAATCTTTAAGCAAAAACTATTGAAATTACTAAATTAAAATACAATGTACATATTTACTTTGCTCGTCAGTAGAGTCCCTTTTGTTAAAATTGATTTGGTAGGCTTCACAAATAAATAAAAAATGTAATAAATAAAGAAGTAACATGATTAATAGAATGTAAAATCATTTTACTAAAATTTAATTTCATTGTCATAAAACTAAAAAAAATACTAGTTGATAGTGGCATTTAGCCTTGTGGCAAGTCGCATGAGCTTCCCGAAATGTGTTATAATTGATTTATTCAACCGAAATGGAAATTTAGATAATTTTAGATGAAATTAGTTCAACTGTTTATTTCAAAAATAAAATGCTTATATGTACTTAGACTTGACTATTCGTTATCTGGTGCATTTTTTTAGTTTTAGTAATAATTTGTTTATAACTTATTAGAATACATATAAATTATTATACATCATTAAAAAGCTCAATTAATTTTACAAAAACCTGTGTTTCTCAATTCTTAACTCTTGGAACAAAATTATTAGCAGAAAATGCTTTAATATTACATTTTTAGAAACGTCATTATGTTTAGACTTAAACCCCTGATAATTTGGTGCATTTTGTTAGTTTTTGCAATAATTTGCTTATAATTTATTTAAATATATATTAATTATTATATATCATTAAAAAGCTTAGAAAATTTACAATTTTCCCAAAATTTAATTTTCATAAAATTACCTAAAAATTTTAGTTTGAAACAGAATTTGTTGCAAAATCGTATTGAAAATTAAAACTGTCCATCGCCATTTTGGTTTGGCGACATGTAAGATTTAATAAAGCATTTGTTTATAATTTGTATTATTTTGTTAATAATTTGTTTGAACATGTATAAATTATTATATAACATAAGAAAGATTATTAAATTTACAAATAGTCTGCATATATTAAGTTTTAACTGTTGGAACAAAATTATTTACAAAAAATATTTTAAACTTAGATTTTCAAAGCATCATGGTACTTAGACTTGACTATTCGTAATCTGGTTTTTTTCAGTTTTAGTAATAATTTGTTTATAATTTATTTGAACGCATATAAACTATTATATATCATTAACAATCTTATTAAATTTTCTCAAAATACTGCAAATACATTTTTTCACCTTTTAGAACAAAATTTTGTACAAAATGCACATCAAAATTACAGTTTTTAATTTCGTTATTTATCAATTACTCTTATTGTTTCGTGGTGCAATTGTTTATATTTAGCGTTATTTTTTTGATAAATTGTTTGAAAATGTATAAATATTTATATATCATTGAACAGCTAATTAAATTTACAAAAATTCTGTGTATACAATGTTTCAACCTTTAGAACAAAATTTTGTGCAAAAAATACTTCAAAAATAAAGTTTTGAAACGCAATTAATCTTAATTCTATCTCGTGCATTTGTTTATATTTGGCGATAATTTGTTTATAATTTATTTGAACACATATAAATTATTATATACCATGATAAACCTTATTCAATTTCCTAAAAACCAACATATGCAATTTTTCAGCTCTTAGAACAAAATATTGTACAAAAGATACATCAAAATTTAAATTTCTAAAGCCATTATTCTTTTTATTGCATTTGTTTATATTTAGCGTTATTTTCGTATATGTAGTTCAATTTTACAAATTGCATATTTATATAATATATATATATATATATATATATATATATATATATACAAAAAGTGTTTACAAAAGAACAAGAAGAGATGCACCAACCATCGTATCGAGTAATATATAGTATATATGAAGGGTCAATGGACCTTAACATCACAGGTGTTCAGAGCTCTCTTAGGGTCATCTCTCGTCTCCTATATACATATATACAAATATATAAATGTATATACATATATATATATATATATATATATATATATATATATATATACATATATATATTATATCCGTATGTTTGTATTTATATGCGTTATAAAGTTTGTTCGCTTTTCGACCGAACGGGCGAAGGGATGAGTATTGTACGAGATTTTGATATAATTATAATATGGAATTATATTTATGTATTTATTTATATATTTAATTTTTTATTTTTCTTTATATTAATTTTCTGAATTTCGATGTATTGTTTAAAATACTTATAAATTTGTAGAACAAAATAACTATGTTGTAAAAATACGCAAATAAAAATTAATAAATTAGATGAATTATGTAAAAAATTATAACATATTGACTAGAGCCTTTTATAATGAATCTTCTGCTGAAACAAATTTAATAAACTAGCTGTAAGTGGAATTCTGTCTTGAGGCAATTATGGCATCGTGCCTTAAGGCAAATTGCTGGAACTTCCCGTACCGTAACGAAATGTTCGTGGAATACTGAATGTTTTCAAATAGATTATTATAAATATTGTAACATTGTCTAATATTTATAAGAATTATATAAACCGAATTGCAGAGTTGAAATTATTTGTAAAGTATATTAGAACTATAGTCAGAATTAAAAATAGAATCTGAAATATTTTCGATATACAAAATACTAAAAAAAAAAAAAAAAAAAAAATGAAACAAAATTTTTTTTTCCAAAATCAATTATTTTGTTAAGACAAGCAGAAAGTTCTTTGAATCATTCAAATCGGACGCATACTTCTCTCAAAAACTGCCATTTTTTACATATTTAGCTCCGTATCTTCAAAATGGCTGGGCCTGCCTTTGCCAAAAACTAATAAAAACTTCTCCCAATCATTACTAATTGAATGTTTTTTAGATCATTCAAATCGGATACTCCGTTCTCTCAAAAATTCGATTTCTATTTTCTGCACTCTTTGCTCCGTATCTCCGAAACGACTGAACCTGCCTTTGCCAAAAACTAATCAGCTCTTTTCCCTATCAAAAGGAATCGAATGTTTTTTGAACCATTCAAATCGGTTGATCCGTGCGCCCTAAAACGTGACTGTAAATTTGTATTCACACATACATACACACACACACACACACACACAGACACACACACATCCATTTAGTTTCTGAGGTATGCCCCTTAAAAATGTTCAGAAACCTTCAAAACGTCGAGAAATGTAAAAATTTTCAATTCCGATTTTCGGCCCATTACAATAACTTACCCTACGGGAAGTTAATAAAATGCAACAAATGGTTTTGAAACAAAATGAATTATTTATCGAAATTTGTATAATTGTGCACCGTGATGCATTAAGGCAATAAATGCAAGACATTTTTTAATATGTAAAAATAGTATAAAAACGAATATTGTTTTTAAAATTTCTATTAAACATATACTGTTTTAATGAAAATTTAACACTTTATATTTAAAAATAAGACTGATCGAACACTGCAAAGTGATTCGGCAATAATCAAACCAAAAAACTCACAAATCACTAAATCACAAAAATCCCTCACCACCAAATCATTCAAAAAACCATCCCCAACCCTCACTTTGACCACATTTGTTCCTCGCATTAAAACAAGTCCGAATCACTGTTTCTTACCCACTCACACACACTTACTTACACACTCACACACACTTACACACTTTTACGCACACTCTCACACACTAAACTCACGCATCACGCTATCCCTTCCATTGCTAATTGAAAGTGGAGGGGACACAGCCAGCGTGCACAATATTTCCGAATTAAATTCAGAAGCCAAAACACCGCGAAACAGATAACACGTGTGTAGTAAAATAATAATAAATAAATAGTAAATTAAATAGTTAAAAGTGGTGGTTAAATAATTATTTTATAAAAAAAACTTTGTGTTGGTGGTTGGTGGTGTGGTTACATAATTCAAATTTAGCCAAAAAAATGCCTAAGGATACTTGCAGGAATAAATTCAAAAAAAGACTCGTGCGAAAAATCAGTGTGCACTTTAAAGTGAAATAAATAACACTAAACAACCCTTTAAAAAAGTGACTTTCATCATTGTGACGATTTACCATGGCGGTGCCCTTCTATGTTCCGAATAACGAAAGTGGTTCGACCACCACCACCAATCGTGAAAATAATCATAATAATCACCACAATCGCCAAAATAGGACAATTGGTGGTGCAAGTGCTAATAATTCTGTTGGTGGTGCAGGGGTTGCTAATAATTCTGTTGGTGGTGCTAACCACCAGGATCCACTTTTGGGTGCTTTGGCAGAGGCTTTGTACCAGGTTTTGTTGGCCAGACAGAATCAAGGTAATTTTGGAGACCGCCAAATTTTGCATGGTAGTAGTAGTAGATTTTTTGGTGGTTCTTTTAGTGATCGAAGTAGATTTTTTGGTGGTGACCGGTTTGTAAGAATTTATCGACCACCAGATGATGATCGATTTTTAGAAATGTATCAATCACCATATGATGATAGATTTTCTGGAGATTCTTTTAGTGACCAAAGTAGATTTTTTGGTGGTGACCGGTTTGTAAGAATTTATCTACCAGATGATGATGATAGGTTTTCTGGTGGTACTTTTTTTAGTGACCAAAGTAGATTTTTTGGTGGTGACCGATTTGTAAGAATGTATCAACCGTCTTTTGGTGGTGCTTTTATTTTTGAGGATTTTCAAAATTTGGTGGTTCCTTTTACGTTTTTTTGGAACCCTTATTTAGTGCAGAGTTTTGATGAGAATAATAATGAAATTTTTACTCTAAGTGATAGATTTTTGTCTGAAAATTTGCAAGATTTTGAAACAAGTAGTGATAGTGATGATGAAAATCACAATGATAGCTGTTAGCTAAATTTGCTTAATTTTTTTTGTACAAAATTTAAACCAAAACTTCGTTTTTCTAAATTTTATTAATTTCCCGATACTTTGATTTTTTATCACATTTAGTGATAGTGATAAAAATCACTATTTTTGACAAAATTATGAATTTTTGGTGATAGTGATAAAATGATGAAAATCACATTTTTTATAATTTTTAACTAAATTTTCCAAAACAAATTCTATTTTATTTTTTTCACATAATTTTTACTGCATTTATAAATTTCAAAAAGCATTTAGTGATAGTGATGAAAATCATAATTTTTAAGTAATAATTTATTTTTAGTGATAGTGATGAAAATCACAACGATAGTCTTTAGCTAAATTTTCTTAAAACAAATTTTATCTTTTTTGTACAAAATTTAATTTAAAACTACGTTTTTCTAAATTTTATTAATTTCTAGAAAATTTGATTTTTGATCACATTAAGTGATAGTGATAAAAATCACAATGATAGCTGTTAACTAAATTTTCCAAAACAATTATTAATTTTATTTTTTTGTACAAAATTTTTACTTATTTTTGAAAGAATTTAGAATGCATTTAGTAGAAAAATCACAATTTTTAAGAAACTAATAAGTTTTAGTGATAGTGATAAAAATCACAGTTCTTAAGTCATAATTTATTTCTTAGTGATAAGGGTTGAAAATCACAAATTGATAAAATAATAATTTAAGGCAAAGTTTGCAAAACAAACTAATTTTTTTAAACAAAATTTTTGATCACATTTAGTGATAGTGATAAAAATCACAATAATAATTTTTAACTAAATTTGCCGAAACAAATTTTATTTTATTTTTTGTACAACATTTTTACTGCATTTATAAAGAATTTTAAAATTTTTTTTAATTTCAGGCAAAATTTGCAAAACAAACTAATTTTTATTAAATAAAATTTTTACGGAATTTGTAAAGAATTTAGAAAGCATTTAGTAAAAATCACTATTTTTAAAAAAACTTAATTTTTAGTAATGATGATGATAATCACAATTTGAAAGACAGTTAATAATTAGGAAGAAAATAAATTTTGCACAATTTGTAAATAATTTTTTTAATTTGAAATTATTATTTTCAATTTTGGATTGAAGCTCCTGTTTTTTTAATAATATTTTTTCAAAAATTATATTTATTTTGTAAGTAAAAATTATATTTACTTTATAAGTAAAAATTATATTTACTTTATAAGTAAATATTTTCTAAGTGCCAAAACAAAAAGAGTTTTTGAAGTGCAATGTGTGAAAATTAGCAAAAATATTTTCTCAAAAATGTTATATTTATTTTTATAAAATAAATATAAATTTTTGGATTTTTTCAACTATAATTTTTGTTCGAATTTTTGAGTATAATTCATGTTCGAAAATTGTTCTTTGGTTTTGAAATTTTGGAAGAAAACAAAATTTTAGTGAAGTGAAAAGTAAAAAAGGGACTCTACTGACGATCAAATTATTAAATAATCTTGATTTTTTTTTTAATTTATTTTTATATTTTTTTTCTGTATTAATTTTGTTCGAATTTTCTTGTATTTTTGTTTTTTTGAATTTATGAAAGTGTACAAAAAATTAGAATTATTTTATTAAATTAATCATTAACTAATTTTTATTAATTTTATATATTTTAGTATAATTTCTTTCAGTAGAAAAAAAAATTTTTTTTAGTGAAGTGAAACTTTTTAGTGAACATAAAAATCAGTTTATAAAAATATAAGTGAAACAAATTTGTAAAATTAATTGCAAATTAATTTTTGTACGTATTTATGTTTTCCCGCCAAAAAAAATATTCTGTGAAGTGAAATATAAATACAATAAAAATTTATTGAAGTGGATTTAAAATAGTGTGAAAACAAATAATATAAATTTATAAAATTAAAAAATTTAAATATTAATATATAATTTTTTTTCGTGTGAAATAAAATTTTAGTGAGGTGAAATTTAAGATATCTCTGTTTAAAAAAAAGTGTTTAAAATTATATTATTATATAAAAAAAAATCGTAAAGTGTATTAACAACAAAAATTAATATAAAGTTAATATTTTTTCTAACTTCATGAAATATTATATAATATTTTTCACTAAATTTTACTAATTTCTTAAGGTTTTGTGTTTAAATTTTAGTGAGTGCAAAAGTGATTTATAAAAATTAAATTAAAAGAATTGATAAAATTTATAATTTTTAACAATAATGGAAGTGTTTAATAAAATTCGTTAAAATATTATTACTTAACAAAGTTAAAGTTTTTATAACTATTAAAATATGTTATTAGTTTTTATGACAAAACACATTTACAAAGTGTTAAAAAAAACGAATAAAAATACGAAATTTAGAATAAATTAATATTCTAAAATTTAAAAAACGTGTAAAATGTTCACTAAATATTATACTAATTTATAATATTAAATTTATAGTATTTTTTCTAAAATATATATTATATTATTAATTACGTAATATTATTAAATGCCATAAATCAATATTAAATTTGAGATAATTAAATTAAAATAAAAAGTTTTAAATTTCCTTACCTTATTTCCGGGTTCAAGATCCAGAAATTCCGGTCAAACACACGAACAATTTTCCTGAAATTGAAAAAATAATTATTTATTTACTCGAAATTTTGTGTGGTTACAATATTATATATTAGTTTTCTTTAATTTTTATTTTATGTTCCGAATTTTCCAAAAATTCGAACAAAAATTCAAAAAATATCCAAAATCATATATAAAAATATTAAATTTTATTATGAAATTTTGGAAACTCGTATCGAATTTAACAAAAAAAATGAAATTTACTGACGAACAAATTTATTGACAAATTAGTAGAAGTTATTAGAAGTTAAAGAAAGGACTCTACTGACGAGCAAATTTATTTAAAAAAATAGGAGTCAAAGTCAAAAAATAGAGTAACTTTTATTAAATTGAACGAAATTTTATGTTTTGCTTTATAAAATTGTTAAAACCGGTTTCAAAACCGATTTTCAAACAGGCATTAACAGAATATTGATATTACAAATATATATTATATATTTCTGCACAAAATTATTTTTCTGAATATTTTTCTAAAAATTTATTTCCACCGGAAGAAATTTTTAGTTCCGTATTTTCTTCAAAGATAAAAATTCGAACAAGAAATGCTAAATTTAACAAATTATATAACAAATTTAAGTTCACAAATAAAATAATAGTAATATTTTTGCTAATTTTTTACAAATTTTGAGGTTTTTGCATAATGCAAATTAATGTAACAAATATTTATTTGAATTTCCTAAAGAATAAGTTTGATATTAATCTAAAATAGTATATTTGATATTATTATAAATAATTATATTTTAATTTAAATTTATTTATGTATATTTGTTATAAACAAATTTTGCAAACTTTTGCAAATTTTACTCTTTAATAATATTTTAGTATTATTTTATTTATTTACTTAAGTAATTATGAGTATATTAATTTATTTTATTTATTTACTTAAGTAACTCATCAATTTATTATTAATTACAAACAAAACTAAAAAAAATTCTGAAAAGAATTTTTTTGAACATTCGGTTTAAAACCGGTTTGGCATAAAACCGGTTTTATAAAAATTATATAAAACAATTTACTAAATATATATTATATTAAATAATATATATATAAATATATATATGTATATATATATCTTTGGCTTTTCTTTGTTTGATGTATCGCCCTCAAGAACTCACTCATATGTATATATATATATATATATATATATATATATATATATATTAAGTTATAAAAATCCAGCAAATAAAACAGGAACTTCAACAACCGGTTTACAACCGGTTTTATATTTAGCCATATTTTTTTACAAAATTAATCGAAACTTGATTTTAATAAAATATTTATATCGTTGCTATTTTTTGCACAAAAACTGCATTTATTTTATCTAAATCGAAGTCTACCGATTGGCAAAGAAACCGGTTATAATCGGTATCTAGAACCGGTATAAACCGGTATAAAACCGGTATAAAAACGTTTTCTAAAGACAAACCGGTTGTAAAAATGATTTAGAAAAATTGCTTAAAAATACTCCTAAGTTAATATTTATTGTAATTATATGTATTTAGTTTAATTTGTTTACTCTAACTATGTTAACTAATTTTAGTTTTTAAGTATTTTCTATATTGTTACTAATATTTATTATTAACAAATTTTTTTTTAGTTAATTTTGCATGTGTTGTTGTATTGTTACTAATAATAATATATGCTTATTAACTAAATGCATGGCTTTTCTTTACTAAATTCAGTATATATAGTGTATTTATTTATTTATACATTTTTGTGTGATGTTTAGTATACTATAACACTATTTCAGGTTAAATTAAACTATTTAGTATACTATTTTATTAGTGTATACTATTTTTTTAAGCTATTTTTTGTAAACTAAATTTTCGTAAGAATGAAATAAAATGAATTTATGTTTGATAAACTTTGAAGTTGTGATTTTGAAAATTTGTACCGGCTGTACTATATATAGTTAAGAGCTGTAATTTGAGTATGTTATTGCCTACAGTATATACTAAAATAGTACATATATAAAATTTTATATTTTGGAAAAATTAAGGAAGTTTTTGATAGTTTTTCCGAATTTTGTCCGTCGGGTACTAAATAAAGATGTTTTATTTTTGAAAAATTGTACCGGTTGTACTATTTATAGTTAAGGACCGTAATTTTAGTATGTTATAGCCTAAAGTATATACTAAAATAGTACATATATAAAATTTTGTGTTTTGAAGAAGTTAGTAAAGTTTTTGATGGTTTTTCTGAAATTTGTCCGTTGAGTACTAAATGAAGATCTTTTATTTAGAAAAATTGTACCGGCTGTACTATATATAGTTAAGACTTGTAACTTTAGTTAAATATTCCTAAAAGTATATACTATCATAGTACATATATAAAATTTTGTGTTTTGGAAGAAATTAAGGAAGTTTTTGATAGTTTTTCCGAATTTTGTCCGTCGGGTACTAAATAAAGATGTTTTATTTTTGAAAAATTGTACCGGTTGTACTATTTATAGTTAAGGACCGTAATTTTAGTATGTTATAGCCTAAAGTATATACTAAAATAGTACATAAATAAAATTTTGTGTTTTGTAAGAAATTAGTAAAGTTTTTGATGGTTTTTCTAACATTTGTCTGTTTGGTACTAAATGAAGATGCTTTGATTTTAAAAATTTGTACTGGCTGTACTATATATAGTTAAGGGTTGTAATTTTAGTATAATATTCCTAAAAGTATGTACTATAATGGTACATATTTATAATTTTATGTTTTCAAAGAAATTATTAAAGTATTTGACAATTTTATAAAATTTGGTCCGGCTAAGAAATCACTTACAACTACTTCTATACGTGTTAATACAAAATATTGATATACTAATTTTAAAAATTTATACCAGCTGTACTATATATAGTTAAGAATTGTAGTTTCAGTACGTTATTGCTTAAACTATATACTATTATAGTACCTAAATAAAATTTTGTGTTTTCGAAGAACATATTAAAGTTTTAGACAATTTTACAAAATTTGGTCCGCCTCTAAACTATTTTCTATATACTCTGTATATATGATATGATATAATGTAGATATCCCAGTTTCAACAATTTATACCAGCTGTACTATATATAGTTAAGACTTGTAATTTCGGTATATTATTGCAAGAAGTATATACTATTAGTACACTTACAAAAAAATATGTTTCTAAATAAATTATTAAAGTTTTTCGACAATTTACAAAATTTTGTCACTTACAACGCGAATCATGAAAAAAAAAAACAAGTGCATGTCAGATTGAATTTTACGGTTTATTAAAATTGCATGAAAAGCTTACAAAAGTGTACAGATAATTAAATAATTGCTTACAAAAAACCATACATAATCGAGACTCTAATGTGCGTTTGTGGAATCAAAAAAATGTCTTACATTTCAATCAAGATATAGAAGCGAATATGGAATCGGACAGTAAACCATCAGAAATCCCAAAACTACGAAGGACCGTTATTGGATCCAGCAAATACAGCAAGATACCTCGCGAAGAAGTTCGGACCAATATGTTTACATCGGAAAAGGTCTCGCTGCGTTCAACTTCATCAGTTTCTGACTCAAGACAGGAAGTAATATCATCTAGTAATAGTGCATCTACAAGCCTCACTCAACCACATTCTGATGTCAAGAAACCTCCTAATTCATGGCAAGTAGTCAATTTCAAAAAAAGAAAAACTTCATTTGAACCATTAGGAATAGATGTCAAAATTCAAAACAGATTTTCGGCCCTTTCAACAATAGAAACAGCTAATGATGACAACTCAGTTAAACCGGCTCCAGTCAGTAAGCCCCCTCCAATATTTATTTACGGAGTTGACGATATTAATGATATGTCTAATCAATTAAATGAAATAATTCCGCACGATCAATATTTCCTGAGAAGTTTAGCTAACAATACATTTAAAATTCTTTGTAATTCTGTCGACCATTTTCGAACTTTATCCAGACACCTAAAAGAAACTAATGCCGTATATCATACATATCAATTAAAAGAAGAGAAGGCTTATAGGGTTGTTCTTAGAAATGTACACTTTTCAACAAGCACAGATGCAATTAAATTAGAACTATTAAAACAGGGTCATGTCGTACGTAATATCCTAAATATTAGACATAGAATAACAAAAGAACCTCTTAATATGTTTTTTGTTGATCTGGAACCAAATAGAAATAACAAAAATATTTATAACATTTATAAATTATTCAACTGCATAATACGCGTCGAACCACCGAGAAAGTCCAACAACATTATACAATGCACTCGCTGTCAACTCTTTAACCACACCAAAAAATACTGCAATAGACCATTTGCTTGCCTAAAATGCGGAGACAATCATAATACTAATGCTTGTACCAAAGATCCGAATGCTCCGGCATGTTGTTATTTTTGCGACGGTGCTCATCCAGCTAATTATCGCGGTTGCACATACTTCCAAAAAATTAAAGAACGAAGAAACAAAACTCCAGTAAATCAATCAGTCATAAATCCAAATCCAAATAACCAAAATTTTAAAAATTCTAATAATTTTTAAACGAATGCCAACGGTTTAATACCTCACAAAAATGAAGTAGAATGTTTCTTAAAGTTAAACTTAATAGATATCTTATTAATCTCAGAAACTCACTTCACTGAAAAAAACTACTTTAAAATTTATAACTAACTACACTACTTATAATTCAAATCACCCAAGTGGCAGGGCTCGCGGCGGTTCGGCTATATTAATCAAAAATAATATAAAGCATTTTGTTCTACCAAATATTTCTGATGATTTTCTACAAGCAAATTTATACAAGCTATTTCTGTTGAAACAAATTTATATAATTTTTGTGTTTCTGCTGTTTATTGTCCACCAAGATTCAAAATTTCTTGTGCTCAGTTTTCTTCTTTTTTCTCTCAATTAGGTAATAAATTTATCCATGGCCGGTAATCTCCGAACAAATGAAGATTACCGTGTTTTGAAATGGATTGGTATTTGAATAGTTCGAAGGATGGCGCTACGATTTCCTATTTCATTGATCTAGCAGCTGGCTTGTTGATCTACATTGATTTGATCGGCCATCTTCTATAAGTTGTCAAATTGTCATCGCGTATTGTAGTTGAGATTTTCTGTGATTGTTTATATATAATTATGTTTTGGTGAATACTTTTTTCATTTATTATTAAGTTAAAATGATAAAGTGTTATGTGCCAAATTGTTATAACCCCAAATATAATAAAAAATGCATGTTTTTCCGGCATCTAATTATCAGGTATGTATATAATGATGTATTATGCATATAATGAATATGTATCATCACAATACTATTAAAATGTTATATATATATATATATATATATATATATATATTTGTGTAAATATATATTATATATATATTTGTGTGTAAAAATTTGTGTGTAAAAAGATGCTTTCAATTTGGATGCAGAGGGCGAATAATCTTTTAATGGATGACCTAACTCTTCGGTTTGTGGCACAAATCAACGATAATTTGAAATCGAAACCAAATAGAAGTGTCTCCTTTACGGCAACAACAAAATAGTTTTCAAGTCACTGGAGAATGCTCTGATACAGAACCAGAAGAACAATCTGCAACTCCAAGGACAAAGCCAAGTAATTATAACTCTAAATACTTCAATAACATTTGCAAAAAAATATTAATAAATGAATCTTATGTTCTTAGGAGATGGAAGCCTAAACACCTTGAAAAAGATTTTTGCAGCACCTCTAAGATTGTGAAGTGCAGGTTAAAAGTCACCTATTCTGACACCAGTTTTCCGAAAAGGTATTTTTTCATACTAATTGCAGCAAAAATATTTAATATGATAATAACAATATCTTCAATCAATTAATATGATATAACAATATATTCAATAGAAGTCCTTGATGGTACCTGCAAATTGCCGCAGAATGCAATGATAAGGCGTAGGAGTGCCTTAACACCCCAAAGATGTATGATACATCAAATTTTGTTTCGGGATTAAAATGCAATGCAATAATTTAAAGGATAAATTCCAACAAAGTATACAATGTTCTGAGAAGTTTTCAAATATTCCGGAAACTTAAAATGTAAGGGCAAGAATTTTGATAATGTCTCAATTAAGAGAGCATACTCAAAGACCAGACAGTTTATAAAGCGCAAGGGTTTAGTTATAGTTTTAACTAAACCTCCTTGCAATAAAAACTGGATTAAAACGATAGATAGATTTGAGCTACAATTGGTATAAATTAAAAGTAGTTCAGGGTTTTGGTTACTTACGTTTAAAAACACTTATACAGAAACTATTCAAAGATTTCGTCAAATATAACTTTATTAATGATTGATTAGATAGCAAAATAACTATTAAATGGAGAGATAATAAACAAGAATGTCTCGTAAATGAATTTTAATCCTAGGAATTTAGTTTTATCTCAATTTGGATATCAATATATATATGTTTTGTTTTTAGGATTATTTTGTTTGGAAAGTATTCATTCTTTTTTAAAAATGTGCTGTTCTTTTTATCCTTTTAAATTATTGCATTACTTGTCATTCCTATGAGTGTCCTTATGCAGTCACTACAATGTTCCTTTTTAGGGTGTGAAGTTTGCTGTATTAAACGTCAGAACTGTTTCACATTCGCTGCAAAGTTGAATGGGATTTTAGCGTTATTATGTTTTATTTTGTGTGGTTTTCGTGCTATGTGTTCGTCTATTCGTCTATTATTTTCCGGTGTTTTTTTGCTACCTCGTTTTTAATTATTTTGTGCGTTTTAATACGGGGTTTAGTAATTTTCTTGTGAATCGTGTGTTGCTCGTCATTATTATATTAACATTTATTTTTTTATTTACTAAGTTTATTATTTTGTTCATATTTTTATAGGTTAAGGTTTTATAGGTTAGGGTTATTATATTACTATTTATGTTCTAGCTATTTTACAATTTTTAGATCGCTTTAGAAGGAGATATATCTGCATTATTTTATTTTTAGACAAATATATAAGGTTTTAATCACTTAGGTTAGGTTGCAGTTCAATTCATAGCTAGGTTACATTTGGGTTAGATTTCATTTCATTTAAAAATTTCATATTTATCTCGTTAGTTGATTTCTACGTTACTTTTAGCTCATATTATAGGTTTAATATTTTAGTTCATATTTCTTTTTTATACATAAGTTATCTTTTAATCATAGCTTAAGTTAGTTTAAATTTATACTGTAGTTCAACCCCTTTCTTTTTTATATTCAATATGAAAAAGCAAAACCAATGTATCCATTGCTTTAAAACTTTTGCTTCCACTAGTTCTCTTTGCCGTCACAACAGGTTAGTACATCACATACAGCCCAAGGAGTACTTCCAAAATTTTGAATGTACATTTTGCCAAAAAATTTTGCATGCTCCTTCCTCATTACAAAGGCACATCAAAACTTTTCATTCCTCTGTTCCTGATACATCTCCTACAGACTCCAAACTACAATGCACGTATTTTTATGATTTCCGAATTAATCCAGAAACATCCCTTGCGCTGCATTCTTATGCTCTACCCTCTTCATTAATTCCTCCCACTACTTCTTATTCATGTACCCTTACTGCTTCACAAACTTCTTACACAACTCTTCCTGCTTTGCCAAATCCTTCTACATCATTTGCTTCTTCACCAATACCAACGACATCATTCCATTCATATGCTCTTCCTGCTACATCAATCCCTACGACATCCTTCCATTCATATGCTCTTCCTGCTTCACCAATTCCTACAACATCCTTCCACTTGGATGCGCTTCCTGCTTCACCAATTCATATGACAACCGCTAATTCCAATACTGTTTCCTTTATTCGACAACCATCTTCCCCACTACTTTCCCAATCATCCATATCGCTCACATTCTTTCCAGTGACCCCAACGCGACCGAGACCCCAAGATAATGCTTTGCTGTACTCAGAACATTTTACAGGTATTAAAATATAAGTATTATTTAAAGATATTTAATTTTAAATCCACAAAGTTACCATAATTGTTCATTTATAGGTTCTCCAAGGGTTCTCAGAATTACTTGCCCCAAAACTGTTTTCTTCTATTAATGGTTTGTCAACTTTTAATTATGAAGATTTTCACAAACATTTCTATAATTTCATCATTGATATAGATTTTTACAGCTGGAAACTGAGATGGAACAGAACAGTATTACGTCATATGTGAAGGACACTGCAGCATACATAACAAAAGACAATTGCTGCACCATTCAATATTATAATTGCCATCGATCACACAGTCACCAAACAAAGGAAACATGTTTAAGGGTAGCAAAAAATTGGGCATGCTTGTCCCTCACGAATTATGTGCAAGGTGTATAATGACGGACATGTTGAAGTTGATTACTGGAAGACACATGTGGGACATGGAAATTAGATAAAATATGTGCGGCTGGATCAAAATTTGATCAGAAACATCAAGGGTATAATTAATTTATTTTCATAAATTCAATTATCACATTGTTGTTAGTTCTTTGTCATTTGTAATATATTTTTTTCCAGATCAAATTAAAGCAGGCGTATATCATGACTTTATTATAAAAAACATACGTGAAGATTGTTATAACAAAAACATTACTGAGACCACTGAGAGCTTCCATGATAACGAAGAAAGATTTATGGAATATAAAAAGGCAGGTGTTACTACCAAATGATACCTTATAAATAAAAAATGATTCAAGAAGTGTAGCGATTCTTTGCATTTAATGCTGGAAATAATTTATTATCTTCATAATTAACTTTATGATGTTTGCTTTATTTGCATAATTCATTTAAAGTTATGCCATTCATTCAAGTTATGGAAATGTGTTTCAAATTGTAAATATCTATACATTATATAGCCTTGCCAGTATCATAACACACTGCTTATGTGTGCATTTTTGTGTCTAACGACAAATAATTTAATTATGTTAATTAAATGTGATTGGTATTTGCTTTATTGCATAAATATATTTATTATACCATGCTTTAACAATATTATGGAAATGGGTTTTAAATTGTAAATATATGGATATTAATATGTTCTATAATTTCAATAAATTTTTATTATTATAAATGAATAGTTTTCTTCTTTTATAAAAAAAACAGTATATTTTTGATAAAAAAAACAATGCTAAAGCTTATGTTAAAGCATTAATCTTTTATTTGTTGACCAAAATTAGGTTCAATTTTACAATACGATACATACTGTTAATTTTATAACAAGGTTGGAAATAATTTCAAATGCCTGAACAAAACTTTGTGGTACCTTACAGAACTCCACCTAATTGATTGAGAATTTAACAAATTTCAGCTATATAAATGCACGTCACAAATATTTCGTCAGATTATTATTCACATTTTTATATGACAAGAACTTTTTCAGAGAAAACAGTTGTACGTTTATTTAACTTACTGAATAAAACTTCTTATATAAGTACTACATTTTACCACTTTCAGACATAATATGATTATTGCTATATACTATGACAGTACTAAATCCTCTACGTAAAATTATGAAAAATTAAATATATATAATATATTGATATACATTAATATATGAGAGCTGAAATTAAATTGTAACTGTCACATTGACGTCTATGAACTGTCATTATGTACTAGGGTTATTTACACTTTTATATTGGTACGCCTGCTTTGTTTGTCACCTCTTCATGAAGTATATTGTCGTGTCAAAAAATGGCCGCCAGTGACTGCATGAGGATCCGTGTGTCATTCCTTCTAAATTTGTCATTACATCATCAATACTCCTGCACTTTTTACTTCTTAGTTTTTAAGTTTTTAATATATTATTATTAGTCATTAAGTAATTAATATGAATAAGTTATTTCTAGAATATTAATAGAATAAGTACTTTAAAAATATGTCTGTAATATACTTTAATTAATAGTAGTCAGTTATTTCTGTTTAGTTTATAATTCTTCAAAAATATGTCTGTGATATATTTGGAAATATATTTTGTATTTCGTATGTTTTGTTCTTATTTCAAATAATATTTTTTTTCAGATTTTTGGGCAGTATTGATTTGATGTACAAATGTAGAAGTAATACCAGGGGTTAATTTACATACTGTATGTACATGTGCTGCCATGTAGTGATCTATTCGTAAATTAAAATGAGTGTAACGTCAAATGGCCCGAGATAGCGATCTATTTATGCTTATTTATCTATGAATTTATCATTGGTGGTGACTTTAATTGTAAACATATTGCCTGGGGTTCTAGACTGACTACAGCCAAAGGAAAGATTCTTCATGCAGCCATAGGGCAAAATAACCTCTCCTTTATTTCAACTTGCAGTCCAACTTATTGGCCTTCTGACCCTACTAAAGTTCCAGACCTTTTAGATTTTTTTATTGTGAAAGGTATTGATCTTTCAAATCTCAATATTGAATCTGGTTACGATCTCTCTTCAGATCATTCTCCAATACTTGTGACGTTTAGCACATTTCCTACTCCAGTTATCAACAATCATATTCTACACAACAATCTTTCTAACTGGATTCAATTCAAATCCATACTTGATTCAAAATTATTTGGGAACGGGCAAGCTCATAAAAATGTCAGTGAAAACGCCATGACTTCTCGGGGTGGCGAAAAAGTGCAAACAAGGATTCCAAACAAGATGGCGTTTGACAGGTTTTATTTCGTATTTTGACAGGTTTTATTCAAACTTATGTGCTTGTTAAAGATGGTTATTGCTTCTTATAATCGCAATTTTTATTTATTTCTAATAATAATGCGGCATATCTGAGTCACCAATCATGTGCGTATATTAAGTGAAGAAAGCGCATGAATAAGAAAGTGAATTTTGTTATAATTAACGTTAGAAGAAATAAATTGCTTCGTTGGATAGATTCATTGAGGTATGTACTCATAATTAAAATGTATTTGCTATTGACCACCATATTAAAACAAACATGTGTTGCTTAAAGGTATGATAAAATTTTCAGACAAGGCCATAAGATATTTTATGATTTGCATGTTGTGTTATCAGCTGAACAAAGTTTAGATCTTTCTATTAGTACTTTGTTGCAGAATGAATCTCATATTTGATAGGATGTCAGGACTTACAGGATTTCTACACTGCAATTTGATTTGATTTAATTGTTTTGTATTATTGCATTACTGCAGGTATGTTTTGTTTTATTGCATAAAAAGATATTACTTTTAAAAGTTTTAGGAAGCTATTGTATCAGTATATGCACGGTTGAAGAATTTCTCCAAAATTTTATACCGATGAGCAGTATTTGCTAATATTGATAGAAGAGGGTCTCCTCCATAGATTGGTAATTATTTGTGTGAATTTAATATTACATACCTGTTAAAATTTTATACTTTAAATTATATGCTCTCAATGTTTTTTCTTTCAGGTTAATTTAGGTACATATAAGAAGTATTCATCTTTGATTTCCAAAAGCTTACGTATAAGCGTATTACATATAACATTTATGTACAGTTAATATTATTATACAAGCTAACAGTCATGATACATATATATTTAATCTAATATAAATTAACATTTCTTTCATTTACCATCCCCATCTTATCCAATAATGAAAGTTTGAAGATTCACCAAAATAGGACATAAAAAAACAATATTTTCACCAGAAAATTGATAGTCCTTTGGTATATTACATAGAAGTTTTAAAATTTTCATTCTGTGTATGACTCATTCTACATGTATACGCACACTAGCTTCAAAGTGAGTTTAATTAATATCTCCTGATGAAAGTAAATCCATTTTAAATTTAATTTTAAACAAATAGCGTATGCACAAGTACTGCTATATTTATTAATTTGTCTAACTCAGTCCATATTGATGAAAATCCTGACTATGAAGTGCAATTAAAAACTTTGTCTTTTTTACTCATGAATTTACCTTTGTCAGTTAATACAGCACATCCTGATTTTACTTTTTTTTATTACGCCCGAGAGTACATTAATTTGGGTTGGAGTGATTCTGCCTAAGCCCACATTATTAACAAATGAAATAAAGCCATCTGGAGTGCAAATAAATAAGAACCTACTTTCAAATACCCTGGAAACTACCAACGAATGAATCTGAAAAGTAAAACCTAAAGCAATATAACTAATTTCTAACTTTCATAATTAGTGTTTTCTAAGAATCAAACTCATAAATGATTTTTAATAATGTTTTTATGCATGTAAATATGATCATTTAAGCAAATATTGATTTAATTTACTAAAGCCTCTTCAAACTTTGAACTTTCTTCATATTTTTCTGATTGAATATCCTTCCTGAATGTAAATAGTATGCATATTGGTAGTAGCAAACAAAATTTATATTTTGAATTTCATTATTCTTACCTCTGTTATTGTAAAATCATAAAAAATAAATGATGAAAATATGTAAGAAATATGAATTATTAAATGTTTAACCTAAAAATGCACGTTTTACGTCAAAACAAATATTAGTTGACAGCAAATTCAACTCATAAATGATAATATTGAATTGCTAAATGATATTATTGAATTTGCTATCATTTACACTAGCTATATTGTAAGCAAAAATAATCTCATGTTTATTATTTACACAAATTTGAAACATGTTGCTTTATTCCATTGAGTAGTGCAAGTACTAAAAATGTATATAATTTGCAAAAGGTGGGTGCAAATTTGATTGTTTTATTTGTCCTAACGCCAGTAGGCTATATTATCACATTCAATCCTAGTTTGAATTTATTTTGTTATTATTATTAACGTCCTAGCCTTTGTTTAGTAAAAACTAACTGCAGTCAAATGAGACCCTACTCATGACAAATTTGAAACTTGATCTTATAATACTTGAATACCAAATCAAAGCACTCCGTAATGTTGGTTTTAATATGTTCTGGAATAACTATATTTCGTTCTTTCTCAAATATTTGTCATAGAGATTAAATATGAATAATTTGTTATTGCAAATTCCTAAATCTCGACGTTAAAGGCCAACATCTTTGCAAGATTCGATCCTAGATAATATTTGAATATGATATCTCCATCATATATTATTATATCGTATAGGATCTTCATAATCGGTTCTCAGGTTTAAACTACTCTTTTCGCCGAACTATTCTTGTCGGCGACAACTTCATGTCGTGTTCATGTCGTCCGTGAAATGTACAATCAATTTATGACAGCTAAACACTCGTTCCGACGCCAACTTCATAGCGTCCGTTAAAAGTACGATCAAAGGTCAATGACCTTTGTATGACCGCTAAACGTCAAAATTAGCATATTTTAACGTCGTGTCAGTTTATGCCATAGATAAAAGAAGAGTACATGGCCGGTAATCTCCGAACAAAACTCTGTAGCTCGATTTTAGTTTGAGCTGCTCTCCCTTGGAGCGCTCTTGCAGCGATTTGGCACTCATCTGGTAAGAATTTCAACGCGGGCAATCAAACAATTTCGAGAACGTTCGGTTGCGTTTATAAGTGATTAGGATTAGTTTGCAAGCAAAATGTCGATGTGTTACGTTCCAGGGTGCACTAATACCAAAAATGCAAAATTGCATGTATTTTCAGCGAGAAATGACAAAGTACGTAATAAGAATAAAATAACCAAACATTAATCACAAATAAATATTGTTTTGGATGTTGTAGATGTTTGCTATTTGGCTGGTCAAAACTAGTGTTTTCTACTAGAACCTATGTAATATGTAAAATGATTAATAATATTTACGGGCCTTCAACAATGAGTAAGTAATTTTATCAATATGCATACTTCAAAATACTTGCATCTATTACTACTAGTCTGATATAAGTTTTTATTATAGCATAGTAACTGAGACATTTAACAATGCTAGGAATTTTAAGGTTATAGTTATTGAAAGATAAAATTGCCGTCACACTAACCAACTCACTGATAGGTAAGTTTTCAAGAATTATTCTTGTACTAATAATAAAGGTTTATAATAAATAATTTAACATTGATTTTTTTCAGCAGTTTTTCTCTTGGAAGTAGTTATGAAACGGGTTTACTAAACACAAGTATTGATATGAGACGAATAAACAAGGAAAAACATTAATAAAGAAATTACAAGCCAGTCTGAAACATGCTGAAATATTTGCTGATCTCCCACTGGCATTGAATAATAGTATTCATAATGATATATTAAGTCGGTTAAGAGAAGATACTGAATTATTAAATAGAAGGAAATTCATGCTTAAAGATAAAATTCTAGCTAAGGGGTAATTTAGGTTTGGCTATGTTCCACGAAAAGTTTGTGAGTAGTGATAGTTGCATTTTGATATTACACAGAAATATTATTATCTGCGTTGTTTGATGATCGTAAAGATAATCACATTGTACAGATTGACAGGAACTGTCAAATGGAAGAAAGTATATATTTGCTAATCTCTTTTTTAGTTAGAGGAATAAAACACCATTAACGTTCTGATAGAGATGTTATTCTTAAATGTGTTATTGAAGATGCCATAAGAAAACTATTAAGTACTTGTACATTACCATTAATAATTTCCTTTTTTTATGTTAATGATGATAATGACATGTTCAACATTCAAATGAACATCAACACTAGTCGTAGAAAATATTAACAGAAACAAAACAGTAACTTAATTGTTAATTAGCATTATTCGAAAAAAATATAAGCTGAGTTGCTTGAGAAGATTATCGTATGCATTAATTTTGCAAATGATTTTTAAATATATATATTTTTTACTTTTTATATGAATATAATTATTTTTCTCTTTTTAGATTCTAGAAATTTTGTTGCTTTTGCGAATAATGAAAGAGATCTGATAGCTTCTCAAATTTTTGCGAATAATGAAAGATATCCGATAGTTTCTCAATTTTTTTTGATTTATTTATTATTGAGATCGAATTATGAGATGTGTTTAAATTATTTATCTTAATCTAATTGTAATTATAAGTAATCTTTGCTCTAGAAATATAAATAAATATACCTATAAATATATATATATATATATATATATATATATATATACACATTTCTATTTCTTTTGTGTTTAGCTTATAAGGATGAATCTTTTGTAACCATATGTGCAAAATACTATTGTTAAAAATAAATGTTTTTTAAAATTCAATTTCTTTTTTTTTTAATTTTGAATTCAAACGGTCTATAATATTGGTGCATTTCTAAAGTATTTTTTGTACGCACCTGTTCTACGATCGACGCGTGCGCACCAAGGGAGAGCAGCTCGAACTAACCCCGGCAAGTTGACAGTTAACGTGGCAACGAAATATGCCCCGAGAGAGCGATCTATATACTCTTCTTTTATCTATGATCTTATTATTATTGATGTTATATGATTATTAAAAGATGGTTTTTAAAATTCATATATGATGTTTTTTTTATTTTTATCTTAATTGCCTACTTATACAATATTAAAAGTTTTACTTCAATCGCGTGTGATCCTTACGCGCACTCTTTTTATACACTTAGACTTCTTAATTTTTAAGAACTCGTCACCAGTTAGCCTATTGTAACCAAACTAACCTCAAAAATGTCTGAAGAAACAGATTTTAACAAGACAACTAAAACCGAACCGATCGATGATTATCTTCAAGTGAAACAGGAATTTGATGATTGTGAAAATACATCAGATTTGTATATGGATGATGATATATGTCGGCAGCAATTTTTAGAATCCGAGGTTACAATTGACGAGGAAATAAAACAAGAGACGATTGATGACCAACATGATGTGACTAGTACAAACAAAACAGTTTTAGATGAAAATTCTTCTGTATGTAACGACGAGATCAGTGAATCAAGTACGATAGTCGATAGTACAAACAAAACATTTGACAAAGTTTCAAGAAAACATAAAACAACTAGTAAATTGAAATATAAATGTAGATCATGCAGTAAAACATTTGTAGCAAAACGTAACTTAAAACAACATGAAAGGATCCATACAGGAGAACGTCCTTATGTGTGCGAAATATGCAATAAAACATTCACAGCAAAACATAAATTAAAACAACATGAAATGATCCATACTGGAGAACGGCCTCATGAGTGCGAAATATGCAATAAAAGATTTGCACTGAAAAGTAATTTAAGAAAGCATTCATTAGTGCATAGTGAAGAACGACCTTATGAATGTGAAATTTGCAATAAAAAATTCAAAACAAAACAAACATTAACTCAACATGAAATAGTACATACTGGAGAACGCTGTCATGAGTGTAATATATGCGATAAAACATTTTCACAGTTAAGTAGTTTAAGAAAGCATTTATCAGTACATACCGAAGAACGTCCTTATATTTGTGAAATTTGCAATAAAAAATTCAAAACAAAACAAACATTAACTCAACATGGAATAGTACATACTGGAGAACGCTGTCATGAGTGTAATATATGCGATAAAACATTTTCACAGTTAAGTGGTTTAAGAAAGCATTTATCAGTACATACCGAAGAACGTCCTTATATTTGTGAAATATGTAATGAAAAATTCAGATTGAAAGAATACTTAAACGGGCATAAACTGGTCCATACTGGAGTACGCCCTCATGAGTGCGTAATATGCAAAAAAACATTTTTAGTGTTAAGTCATTTAAAAAGACATTTATTAATGCATAATGAAGAACGTGCTTATGATTGTGAAATGTGCAATAAAAAATTCAAAACAAAACAAGCATTAACTGAACATAAAATAGTACATACTGGAGAACGGCCTCATGAGTGCAAAATATGCAATAAAAAATTTTCAACGGCAGGTTCTTTAAGACGGCATTTATCACTGCATATTGAAGAACGACCTTATGAATGCAAGACATGCAATAAAACATTCAAAACTAAACGTTTATTAAGGCAACATGAAAGAAGACATACTAGAGAACAAACTGTAAAAAAACTGTCAACAAAACTGATAAGTTAGCCTAGAAACTGTCCGGCCTTATAATCCTTATCCATTACACAACTTATATTGATATATCATATTAATTGCAATTTATTTAATATATATTTCATTTACAACTATGATTGTTACTCCTAACCAATGCCTTGTATGTAATTGTTTAATAATATGAATACATATTAAAAATGCTATTTATTTTTGTTTCTTTCAAAGCCCTACTATTTTTGTTCTTCAATTCTTCAATATTCATAGTAAAACTCCTTTAGGCGCGCCTAAAGTGTAAATCTGTGCAAATGCAACAAAGTGCGTTACGGCACAAATAAGAGTCGAGTGCCAATGATTCGTCATTCACTCTCGATGATATCATTTCTATACGCGTCGATTGTGATTGGTCGTCGTGTCACGTGCGAGGGTTATTTGGTTGTATGCGTACGCCACATACGTAATTAGATTTTAAGGTTAAGTCCTAGTAGAAATCTTGATTTGATTAAAAAATATGTGGATCGGTAGAATAATTTATACCGTCTTCAGTAAATAATTTTACTGAAAATAATTAAACAAATGAAAAATCTGTGCCGTATAAGAAACGTAAGTTTATTGAAGTAATTTGTATTATTCGTGGTTACTATATATTTTTAGAAATGAATTTTATATACTTTTAATTTTATAGAATGAAGACAGATTTTACAGCTGTTCAAAGAATGAGACTGTATCGCCAGCAAAAAAGTAAAAAAAAATACCATCAGTCAATGAATGCATGGTCGTGCATTATGGCCCGCTCCACTGCACGAACGCGGTTTGCTTTTGCTTGCAAAATTTCTGTCTGCACACTTTGCGAACAGATTCGCCGTACGAATTCGTGCAATGGAGTCGGGCCAATAGGTTTTTTCATAATCAGTTAATTCGCATATTGCAGCATAATTTATTGACTGTAAATTTTTAGCTTATGTATTTGTGCGTGTAATAAAGTTAGTTTTCTTGCCAAAAAATGCCTCCTAAAGAAAGAAGAATTGCTATGATGGGTTACAGATCAGTGGGTCAGTGACGACTTGGATAAAACTAATGCGTATTAAATATCTTTTAACTGGTGTTATTTTATGTTATATTGCTTATAGTATAGGTAAATCTTCCTTGAGTATTCAATTTGTTGAAGGACAATTTGTTGATTGTTATGATCCAACTATTGAAAATAGTAAGTAAAACTTTTCATGGTCAGTTGATTGCATGTTGTTCTCAATACAAATGAGTAATATATTCATTCTTAAGATGACTTTGTTTCACATATACTCTTATTGAAAATATATATTGCTTAGCTTTAAATATAATTGCTTCATATGTAAAATCGTTTATAATGTTTCTAATACACACATATCATAAAACCATCATTTAAAAATTATAATAATTTTTCATTTTCATTTATAAAAATATACAGTTTTTAAACACTGTATTTCAATCAGACAAATTGTTGGATTTAAAGAATCACAGTGAATATTTTTCAAATACATAGTTCATTACAGTTGATTCTCTATTCCATTTAACAATTGTTATATATATAGAAATATAAAAACATACACTTATACTAATAATATACATCATAAAAAGGACAATCATATCAGTAATCTATATAAAAATAAAATTAAGTTTGTTAATCTCTGCAAAGACATCTTATAACATATTTATTTACGGAAGCCACAGGCTTGTTATAACAGTTTTTTTTTTAATCCATATATCTAGAGATCCACTGATTATATTTCTATGAAATCAAGATTTCTAGTTGCTATAACTATTTCTCGACCGAAACAAGTGAAAATAATTCAACAATTGTTGTTCATTATTTCATACTTAAGAAATTTTTAGAAAAAGTAGGGTAATACATCTTACCCCGTCTTTGAGACTAGTTGTTACATTTACTGAGTCAAGGAGTAATAACATAAAAACTGAAATAATATCTATAATAATTTATTTTTTACTCAATTTTAAGAAAATTGACTTGTTTCTAAGTAATTACAAAAGATATATAGTCGTACATAATTTACATGTGTCCACATCTTACAGAGTGTTCATTCCATATAATCTTTTCGACTTGAATCTGTATATAAATCTTGTATGTTACAACTAGCCCTAAGGTTTTGTTTCAACTAACCGCAGGTGTTATATTTTTCCAATAATGAATATAACTTTTCATACAATTAAGCGATCACAAAAGTTGTTACACATTATCATTAGACACAAAATCAGATAATAGTAAATTTAAAATTAGTGAATGATAATAACGAAAAATCTAGGTTTTATAATAAATCAATTTTATATTGAATGTAAAAAATGACGCACCTGCACAGTTCTGTATATTGCATTGGCCTGCCGGACAGTAGCTGTGATAATATTATGCAGGACGGTATACATGTCTAAACGAAACAAAAAAATTATTTTAATATCGTTCAAGATCTTATAGAAAAAAGCTTGTTACTAGTTACCCCTATTACAGATAGTGCCCAATTCTCCTACTTTAATTTTAAATTAGTTAATCCTCCAAAAGCTTTTGGAGCAGGAACAAGCTTTTCCTTTTTTAGGTTTTTAAGTATTTCACATATATATTTTATATCTGTTTCGTTTCATGATCTTAAATATCATGTTTCAATGTTGTCTTTTTTAGGTATTACGATGAAGTTTTCTATATCGATTGTTATAGAATATATAATATATAAGTATATATAGTGATATGTTGTTTGATTTAATAATTCTTCTTTTGGCAAATTCCTGAATGATGTAAATAATTTTTAATTGATAAAATTATTGCTATATTGATTCATTATTATACTGCAATAAATCAATAGTAAACATCTCTTAACTGTTTTTAATTATGTAAAAACATTCATAATTCTTCAAATATCCATTGATTCCGGTTATATTTTGTACTATTTCTGGTTGATGAAAATATTAACATACTCATCATTTTCTATTTGACTTCTTAATAATGTTTGTTCCAGCATTCACTAAGACCACAAGAGTAAATTCCACCGATTATGAAGTAAAATTAGTAGACACAGCTGGCCAAGATGAGTATAGCATTTTTCCCGCACAATATGCTATGGATTTTCACGGCTATATTCTTGTTTACTCTATAAGTAGCTCAAAGTCTTTTGAAGTGGTCCAAATTATATATGATAAATTGTTAGATGTAATGGGTAAAGTTCAGTAAGTTAACACACTGTGAATTGAATTAAATTTGGAGTATAGATTTTATTTATTTTGATTAAATTTTTAGAGTACCTGTAGTGTTAGTAGGTAACAAAACTGATTTAAATATGGAACGAATGATAAGTGCAGATGAAGGTAAACGATTAGCTGATAGTTGGAAAGCCGCATTTTTAGAAACATCTGCCAAACAAAATGAGGTAATAATAATCAAAATATTATCTGAAATTGCATGTTAATAACTATATTTACTTTATTCCTTAATAAAGAATCAGTTATATTTTAAATATTAATTTTATATTTCAGTCAGTAGCTGAAATATTCCATGCTTTGTTAGTCGAGATAGAAAAAGCAGACGGTAACACTCAAGAAAAAAGCAATTGTGTAATTCGTGAATAAATAAAATAATCATTATGTGTAGAAAATTACATGGTTATAAGAAGCTATATTATGAAACTTCAATTTTGAAGAATGTGTTTAAAATTAATATATTTTTTGTTAATTGGTACAATTAATAGTAATGAAATTTTAATAGCAAACCAGTTATCTTGTTTGGATTCATATTTAAAAATATTATATCAAATTGTGAAGGAATAGAAAACACATAATTGTCAATAATTGATTGTTTACATGTGTGGAACAAAAATAATCATAAACAAAAATTTGACATTTTACAAAAAAAAAAAATGTTTAACGACTTCAGTAGGAAACAAATAAATTAATTATTCCAAGTTAAGTTATAGGCAATATTGCCAAACAAATTATGGATACAAAACATTATTGTAAAATAAATACTATCATTTTCGACTAAAAGGGAAATATTTTGACATTTATAAATTTAGTGCATATTGCATATATGAAATTGACATTAACTATTTAAATTAAATGCAAAAGTAAAAAATCTGATATTTATATAAATATTTAGATAATGATACTGCGTTGATTTAGACTAATCCATGATGCGAGTGAAATAATTTTGGAAGTATGAAATGTCGAATAATTTTGAAAATTATAACAAGTTTTTAACTATTTGTCAGAAAGAATATATTTTATTACAAATTCATACCCATATCAAGCACCAAAGTAATAAATAATACTTATCAAATGACATATTATTTATAGACAATATTTAATGAATATTTTAATTATATTTTTTGACAATTGCTAATTCAAAATAATTGAAAACAATGTCATAAATCGGATATTTCTGGTAAAATATCAAATAAATATATTTCACTTGATTTCAAATAAAAAAAAACTAATTGCTATGCCAAAATAGATAGTGTTGTGCCCATAAGCGTGAATAAGAAATAAGGAACTTAATTTGTAACGAAGAATTTATACGAAACACTGGTTTGATTTAGAAAGTTTATTTAGAAAGAATGATTAAATGATATTTGTATGTTTGTTGTTCGCTTCTTGAAATCTGCCGTGTAAGAGAGCTATACAGATCGTGTTTTTGATAAGGAAACCTCGGTCGAGTCGTCTTCTGTCCTCTTCGGGGCTCCTCGTGTAGAATCGGTCCACAGTGCATAGGCATAGATGGGACCTGTGCATCTTACATGTTTAAGTCGAAGCTGCATCGGGGAAATTATGCATAACAAATACCCTTTGTCATTTTTTTGCCTTTGGTGTCAGACAGGACACTCGCTTCACTGAAAATAAACATGATTTAGCATTATTTTTAAATGGAGAAACTATTGAATAGTGATGATATTTATTATATTTATTCACCTGTATTACGTGTGGCGTGACATGTCCCTGATTCATTTATGTTGGACACAAATTCTTTATTTACTACAACTTTATCAAACTTGCAGAACATTCCTATTGATATTTTGTGGCAAGCTTTCCGAAGTATAACTTTCCACCTGGGTGGAAATGTTATTTGTGCTCAAACAATGTTCTCCCAATAATCGATAATTAACAATTTTCCCTTTAATTGTTTTCATATTGATACCAAGCTCTAAAAATTATGAAAAATATATGATTTTACTGTATATTGAACTTTGTTTTGTTTATTGAAAATACTTACGAAATGTTGCTCTATCCAAAAGGCAATTTTCTTCGTCGTATGGGTCTCCATGAAATCCTGAATAATAGACAATAATAGCTGACAAATTGTTAACAAAATATATACATTTGCATATTATATAACATTACATTCCTTGCAATACTAACCTTTTAACTTTAAGATTAACTTTTAAGTTAACTTTTTAAGATTTGTCATATTTTTCTTTTGTGGCTGTGTTTTGCAACAATCTGCAAAATGATTGTCGCAAACAAATCGACTTATTCGCATTTTTTCAATCTCCACATCATCCAATTTTGGATTACTCACTCGCCTAATCCAAATCTGATACATCTATAATATTTTGCATTTTAATTTATAACCTATTGAAGAAACACAATATTATATTTTACATACATTGTCATTCCTTGTTGGAAAACCATGTAACCTCACGGTTTTCTTATTTCCTAAGCGACCAGGAACGTGACAAGTCATTTTTAACACCCTCACTGCACTTTTGTAACTTTATATAGACAATTCTTCAAACTTCACCAACTAATGTAAATTTATATCATTTATATCATTTATATCATTTATATCATTTATATCATTTATATCATATATTATTGATGTAAATTTATAAAAGTCATTAGAATGTTGGAACATCGGATTGGTCAAGAATTACTGCTGCAAGTGTTTAACAAACAATTAGCTTTGGCTACGAATGCTTCTACACAGAAAATTGGTAAAATACATTTAATTAACTTATTGCATATTATGATTTTTGTTTATATTCTTATATTTAAGGCAGTGGATTATGGCATCATATGCTAATTTCTACAAATGTCTTCACAAAAGCTATATTTACTGTTACCGGCAAAGATATGGCTGTTTTTGTTGATCAGTGGGTGAGGACTGGTGGACATGCCAGATTTTCGCCGACATCAGTTTTTAATAGGAAAAGGTAATAATCAGAAATCTTGCCATCTGTTTTCTGCATTAATTAAAAAGTAAATGAATTTTCTCAATTTAATTCCTTTTTAGAAATACTGTAGAGTTGGAAATTGGACAGGATGCAGTTAGTCAAAGAGGTATTAGAAAATATGTTGGTCCATTGCTAGTTACTTTGCAAGAACTTGATGGAACTTTTAAACATACTTTACAAATTGAAAATACAGTTGTTAAAGCTGACATTACTTGTCATTCCAAGAGTCGTAGAAATAAAAAGAAAAAGATTCCTTTGTGTACAGGAGAAGAAGTTGATATGGATTTGAGCGCTATGGAGTAAGTAAAGTAAAGTTATATTTTTGGCTTTTATATCCATATTGATATATTTATCTGAGCGATGTTATTGCTCAGATGGAAGCGATTGATGCATTGGAACGCTACCCAACTCCTGCCTCGCGAATGGCTTTGACTGTCACTATTGAGAATGAACAAGCATTTTATAAAGTTCGATGCAAAGCTGCTGACAAAGGTGAGAACAAAATAATTAGTGCGAGATGAATTAAATGTATTACATGGTTTTAGGTGGCCAATGCAATGGTTTTCACTTGGGCAGGGCCTCCAGCCATGTTGGCTATTTTCAGAAAAATGTTTGGGTCTTTTTCAGCTGCTCATATCATTCGGCAGAATAATTTTACTGATTTTCAACACTATTTCCTCAAAAAACTATACCTGTTGCAATGGCAGGTGAATGACATTCAAAATGTTTTCAAACAATATTTGTGATTGTCATAAATGTATATAGGGTGTCCAGAACTCAACATCAAGCCGTAATGGGGTGATAGTATTGACTAACTGTCCTGGAAAAGATTAAACAAAAAATATCTCAAGTTATTTGAAAATTTGAGCTTTTAAGTACAAATTAGAGCTTTGGTAAAATTGTGACCATTTTTCGTATATTGTATTACTTTTCTTCATTATACTTTTAATTTATTCATGACAAGTTAGGTCAATACTATCACCCTGTTTGGGGTTGATGTTGGGTTTTGGGGCACCCGTATAAGTAACACTGTCAATTTTATTTCCACAAGTCTCAGAAATGCTCATGGCATTTGTGCTCATGGTGTAATAAGATTTTTAATAGAACTATTCAAATACAATGATAATTTAAAAAATCATTACTCAGATTGTTACTATAGAGCTGCATTAGTTGATGCTTTGGGAAACAGTTACACCAGTTGTTTCTATGGTGCACCAGGTTAGTATAATTGATATATATATATATATATATATGTAGCGACCTGTCAACACACGTCGCATTTTAACTTGACAGATGTTCATTATTTGAAGCTCATCATAGTGTCAGCTCAAAAACAAAAAGTTCAAGTGTCAGATCAGATCTCGTTTTTGTTTGCTCAATGTTCGAAATGCCAAAAATTATAATTCTTAACTTTTTTTCCTTTTTTATTATAAATACTGAAATAACATCTACGTTTTTGTAAATGATCAATATAATCACACATAGTGTTATTACTATTGTCATAATAAACAATATTCGTAGTATAGAGAACACGAGTTTCTTTAGTAAATGGCTCACAACCGCCATAACTCTAAGAACATTCTAATCCTACAACTGAGACTCCGGCCACGCACATCGAAAACAACAACACGTGCTCAACAAATCCCTCATTATCCTGGAAAATGAGTCGATTATAAGCACCACGGCAGAGGACAGGGAGCGTCAGCAAACAATTTGGCAACCGCCACATACACTCAACCGCTAACTCACCAGCGAAGGGCCACATACAATCAACCGCTAACTCACCAGCGAAGGGCCACATACACTCAACCGCTAACTCACCAGCGAAGTGTCAAATATACTCAGCCGCTAACTCACCCAGCGAAGGGCCATCTACTCAACCGCTAACTCACCAGCGAAGGGCCACGTAAGCAATCAACAAACTCAACAAGCCAACACGGCATTCAAAACGGCCACGGCCACGAACAAATAAAATTTATCACACAATCTCAACCAAAAGAATTTACAAGAAAGTTCAAGATGGCACTCAGAGATGCGAAACAATCTTTTTCATTAGGGCGGAGTGATCTGTAGCGACCTGTCAAACACACGTCGCATTTTAACTTGACAGATGTTCATTATTTGAAGCTCATCATCAGTGTCAGCTCAAAAACAAAAAGTTCAAGTGTCAGATCAGATCTCGTTTTTGTTTGCTCAATGTTCGAAATGCCAAAATTATAATTCTTAACTTTTTTACCTTTTTTTATTATTAATACTGAAATAACATCTACGTTTTTGTAAATGATCAATATAATCACACATAGTGTTATTACTATTGTCATAATAAACAATATTCGTAGTATAGAGAACACGAGTTTCTTTATATATATATATATATATACATATATACTTAATATTCATTTATTTATCATTATAATATACGTTTTCACTATCTGCAGACACAAAACTGGTTTTGGAAGAAATCACAAGAATGGTAAATTTAGAAAAGGTTCTGCCTTATTATAAAAACACAGTATCCGTGTCTGGCTTGAAAGTTATCAGAAAATTACAAAAATGTGGGCATTTGCCAAGCAGGCCTACATTATTTAAGGCATATGCAGAATATGGACAGTATATAGGTAGTTTCAAATTGTCAATGATTGATTTATTATAAAACACATTTTTACATTTTGTCTTTCCTCAGATGTTCGACTGGCAGCTCTAGAATTCCTGGTGGATTTTGTTTGAGTTGATGGCAGGTGAGATGACTTGAACAAACTTTCAGATGTAGTAGAGACAGATAGAGACCCAGGGGTCAGACATGCTCTCGTTAGAATGCTAATTGATAAACCGCCTTTTGTAACAGGCATAGGTGGGATACGAAGGATTTGTTAGAAAGAATTTGGAATAATATCAAGTAAGATTAGATTTGTATATAATACATAACTCTGCAACGGTTAATGTTTATTTATATTTTAGTGGCATGTTGTCTCATGATACAAGATTACGTTGTGATCTGGTAGATTTATATTTTGCATTGTATGGATCTAGAAGACCTCAATGTCTTCAAAGCAATGAAATGTCTAACTTGGTTAAACCTCAACGAGTATCAAATTCTAGGCCTAGAAGTCCACATTTTGGAGGAGAGGTAAAATAAAATAAGCATTATCTCTTAAAGCAAATTGCTGGAACTTCATATATAGTAATTTAAAAGCTTTAAAGTTTTAAAAGCTTTATGAAAACTAGACTTTCCAACTTTAGAATATTTTGATTTTTTTATTATTTATTTTTAAAATATAAAAAACTTAGAAAACTGCATTGTCTACAACATTCCATAAAATATTATTTATATTTGGTTTATTTTATGTATGATTAATATCCACGACACTATGTGTTGTCATATTTATCGTTAATAAAATGTGATTGGTATTTTCTTATTTATAATAGAAAAAGAAAGGTTTTGAAAATTATACATTTTGGCAAGTTCGACTAGGGAGAAACAAAAACCAAATACGATCTGACACTTGAATTCATTTTTGTTTTTCTCCGTGCTGTCACTAAATGGGCCTATCTGTCCGGTAGACATGTGATGCGTGTTGACGAGCCGCGATGCGTGTTGACAACCCGCTATACATACTTATATAAAATTTTGTATCTAACATATTTTACTTCAGTACTTCTAATATTATTTTTAATATTCAGAACCAAATATCTCTTAAACAAATTACGCTAACTAAAATTTGCTACATATAAAAATCTTAGAAAATTGTATTGCCAACAAGTTCTTCTTACACATTCATACCTAAAAACAAAATTTACAAGTTCAAAACGATTTTTGACCAAAACATCATCTTTTTACAATTTTACACAAACTTCAGCACGTTTTGACTTAACAAAACATCAATATCTTCAAAAACTACTAAAAACAATCAATAATTACTTACTACATAAGTTATTCTTAATTCAACCAACGATTTTAACAATGTCCACTTTATATAATTGTATATATATCACGAAATTAATATATAAATTAAATTACATACAATTATAATAAAAATATTGTTTTTTATAAAAAATAAATTTTGAAAAATATGTATGTATACTTCTTCCTTATTCATATATACATGAATAAAAAAACTGCATCCAAAAATATCAAATATCAACGATTTTACAGATGTCCCACTTAAAACCGGTACGCCAAATTTGCACTCAACCTGGATCTAGGCCTCGTTTTAGGTTAAGTGCAAATTGGGCGTACCGGTTTTAAATGGGACAGCTGTAAAATCGTTGAAAATTGATATTTTTGGATGCAGTTTTTTTAATAATGTATGTATATATGTATAAGGAACAATTGTACATAAAATTTTTTTAGAATTTGTGCGATATTTTGATAAAAAAACTACATTTTTATTATAATTGCATGTAATTAGTTTATGTATATAAATTTGGAGTTACATATTGAATTATTCGAATGTATTTTTGTTATTTTTATATTACTAACGTTTCGAGGATATCAATTGTTGCCTTCATTAGAAACTATTATACAAATGTATCTATATTATACAATTTATGTATCTACACAGGGTAATGTTTAGGGCAAAATGCACTTTCCTTGTTTACCCCAAACTTAATATACACTAATTAACGTTTTAGTACTTCCCTAAAATTCAGGAGTTTAGTTCAGGAGATGACCATGTGCATTTGCCAAACTACAAACTTACAATTGCAAACAGTTAAATGTTGCAATGTTGCACTATTCTGCATGCAAAAAACGTATAATAATAGAACTATATATAAAAATTAAAACATTTGCTTAAAGTTATATTATGTGTGTGAATTTAAGTATTTAATAATATTTTAAATAATTTTGCAACTATTTTAGTATACTCTAAAAATGTAAGGTGATACGAAGTTTAGTTTTATCAAAATATTTTCATTTGTGTTCATTATATATTATTATCTAATGTGTAGCAAATTTTATTGCTAATTAATTAAGCACAATGTATTTTTTTACCTTTTTTCACAAATTTTATTAAATATGATATGACACTTTTTTAAAGCAAAATCAGTAATGTATAAGAAACAAAATTTTAGTTTTTATTTATTATTATCGCGTTTTGTATTAAATATACAGTTTTGACGTGTTCACAAATTTTGTACAGAAATAAATTTTGCACGATTTGTATAGATTGCAATTATTTTAGCACAAAAATGGTTTAAGAATTACTTTAATTTAAATGTTCAAAATTGTTACCGAAAGTCCTTGCGGGCACAACATTTGATACTAGCCTAAATTTTAATTTCTATATTTCATATTTAATAAGCCTAAATATTTGTAAGAAGAAGTTGTAGACAATTCTGCACATTTTGGTATTATGCAAATTTTTGCTAAAACAATTAGTTTAACAGATATTCGATCTTGAACATCGAAAGTGCTTTTTACACTTCGATCCTAAATCTACACCAAAATTCTCCGAATTTATTTGTTTTAGAGTATCCAAAGTTGCATTGGGTCTCCTAAATATTTTTAGGTCAAGTAAACAACGAAATTAAAATAATAAATCCGAGTTCTTCCTATACAAATAATAAATATAAAAAACGTGCTCCATGTTGCACCTGAGTCATTTTCTCTATGTGTAATACACATACAACAAGAGGTGACTCATATAGAGGTTTAAAATCACTTCATAGTAAGAAAGCTGGTGTAATATTTTTTCAGACCATAAATTTTATCACTATACACGAAAATCGTCCTATTTTTATTTTTTTAAATCTCTAAATATAAAATCAACCCCAAAATGTCTTAAATAGGTCCCCAAAAAAATTCAAAACAAACTTAAAAGTTGCATGATATTCTTCAAAACTTTTAGGTCAATCTTTTGAAGTTCAAATCAATTTACTAAATTTCCAAACAAACTCACCAAAACATTTTTAAATCTATTTAAACTTATGGAAATTTGCTACTTTCAAAAATCCAAATCAACAATTTTAAGGCTCTTTTAACACTATTTAAGTTAACATTAACAATAAAAATATAAGTACACATTACTAAAAATAACAAAAAATTCTTCTTTACAATGTTACCGAGTTTTCCACCAGCCCTCCGTCTATAACTAGTATATAGTCTATAACTAGTAATTTCAGAAGATGATCATTTTTATTCGATTTTGTTTGTAATAAAAAAGGATTAATTGCGCCTCGAAAAATAAATCGAAACGTCCAAAGGTTCTTATAAAATGATTATTCGATTATAAACAATTGCATTTGTTTATAAATAAATGATTATTAATCATTTTAATAACAAAGATAAGGAAAGAAAAATAAATAGTGCGCAAATGTGAAGCAGGGATAAATTTGGTATTATTTATTTAAACTTGTCTAATATATGTAGATTAAGTTTGTTTTATAATAAATTTATTTATATTAGTATTATTAATTTTATCAACAAATTGTAAAGAAAGTATAAACAATAAATTATTTATATACTTTTTATATATAAAATGATTCATTAACAAATCATATAGTGTTGTACTTAGTTTTTGGTCTGAAAATCTCGTTAAAAATACATTTGGAAAAATGTGTATTGAGACAAAATTATTCAAATTTCATAAGCTACAAGTTCTGTTCTAACGAAATTTTGTTCTAACTTTAACCGTTGTCCAGATATTTTCAAAAATCTACAAAATTGTCTCGTGACAAAACGTTATGAATGAGAAAATTGCTAAATACAAAATTCCAAAGGCGAATTTAATTTCATAAAATTAAAAAAAAAAAAAAACAAGCCAATAGTAATTTTTTCAAGCTAATTATGAAGAAAATTGAACAAACTTTTATAAAAGTCTCAAATGCGAAAAAAAATATAGAATAAAAAATATAAGATATAATATAAAAGCATGGTAAAAGATGATTGTAACATATAATCGAGTAATCAATTTCTTACTAAAAGTCCGCAATTGTGATTTGAGAAAAATATTTATGAACAAAATGTTTTTTATTGTATTTTTAAATTGTATCTTTTTACCACGTAACATATATTTGTTATCTGTGATACTATTAACAGATCGTCCTATGCTCAACTCAATATATCGAGCAATAAAATGAATTTAAAATGGACTTTGCTGAGATAAATATATAATGGATTTAGTTTCAAAACTTAAGTAATAAATAGCGGCATTATAATTATTTTTAATACATCATCAAATTGATCATATGTTATTTTCGAAAATACGCTTTGCTAACTTTTTTTAAGTAAAAATTTGATTTTTACTATAATTATAGTAATCGCGAAAAAATCGAAAATGAACATTTTTATATATAGTATAATAATTTTTGCGAAGGCACGTCTAGCGGTTTCAGAGATGAGTGAAAAAAGTGAAAAAGTGCCATCTGGCGGTCAAAAATGATCATTAGACAAATGCATATCAAATTATCAGATATGTTATAGAAATTTTAATCCGTTAGACTGCGATGCGATGCTTACGATATTTTTTCTCTAAAACAGCCACGCAGCACAATTGCTTTCAAAAAAGTTCAAAATTTTCAGAAAAATTGAAAGTAGGGTAGGGCGGGGCTAGTTGAGCAACTTTTTACTTAAACGGATGTAGCTCCTCAATGAAAAGTCTCAATAAATTGCTATACGGCTTAATGGATTTGTTGTTTATCGCTTAACAAAAGTGTTAAACCTATTTCTTGGCAATAAGTAAAATTTAAAAGTTACAGCTGTTTAAATGCAAAAAGTCAAGTACGCTCAATGTACTCCATGGGCAAGTTGAGCACTAAGAGATTATAATGAAATCATAGGTTCAATGTCGATTAGTGATGAAATAAAATAAGTTTTCAATAACCAGTTCTATATTTATAGTCTTTATTGACAGAGAAAACAAAACTTATAGTGATTTGCTTTGAATAATTAACGAAAAGTAGAATCAACAAAACAATATCGTATCTTAGGGAATATTTTATCATTATATTCAGTATTCTTGTTTAAAATCATTATTTATTTATATTATTACTCATAGACTTAGCTTAAATCTTAAAAAATATATTAATTTCTGGAAGTTAATGGTAATTGTCTTAGTGACAGAACAAATTTATCAACTATGCTCAACTAACCCAACTCGGATTTTCAAAATAAAAGTGAGTTTATAAAAAAAAACGTGAGAATTATACCCAGAATCTCTGTGGATATTAAATGTACTATAATATATGGAAGAATAACATTTACCTCATTGAAAATAAATAACATTTGACTAAACCAGACAAAAACTCGTGATGAATTACTTTTTTACTTTTTGGTCTCAAAATAAACAAACGCCCGTGAGCCTCACTCATTTGTCCAGCGGCCACTAGCGATCGCGGGATGTTTATTTCTTCCAAACCTCTATCTTTCCGCCATATAATGCCTAAACGGATAGTTTTCGAGATATTTCGATTGCTCAACTTGCTCCTATGCTCAACTAGCCCCGCCCTACCCTACATATAAAAATTTCGTAATATAAAAAAAAAAATTAGTTTTCAGAAAGTCATTTTTTTCAGAAATTTTAAAATTCTCAAATCTTTTTTTTAGTGTTTTTCAAAAAAATTTAAAGGTTTTTTAAAAAAATTAATTTACGGTACGGGAAGTTTCAGCATTTGCCTTAAGGCACGGTGCCATGCAACCAG
>NW_020537359.1:0-22240 GCF_003426905.1 Ctenocephalides felis
AATATCGTTTTAAAAACGAGAATGATTTTCATATACAAAATTTTAATGTACATATAATATTAGTTCTCTATAGGAAGACATCAAGAAGTTCAAGCGATTTTGAATTTCATTGAAACAATTTATTACGATTTCGAATTTGATTTGCGCCAAAATAAGGATCAAATAAATGTGAATTAAACAAATCAAAATGCGCTAATATTTGAACGAAGAAAAACACCTATGACTGATGTGAATAGAATTTGAATTTAAAAGAACTAATGGACATTGTGAAACTACTCTTGATATTATATTATCTATCATTTTTTATGTATAAAAATATTTTATTATTGATAAAAATTGAAAAAAATGTTTAATCTTTTTGTTTTATTCTTTCTGGTATGAGCTGCTAAATGATAGCACATATCAAAGTCGAAACGTGTAAATAATCATTTTTTAAGTTTACCAATATTACAAGTCGGCTACTTTACCGTTTAAATTTCATTTATCAAGATTTCGAATTTGATTTCCGGGAAAGTAAGACCGAATAAAAGTGGATTAAATAAGTCAAATAGATGTGCTAACATTTCAATAGCACGTAAAATTAAATGTATGAATATAATTTGAATGTAAAGTGTACAGAACATACTTTTTATTTGATTATATTGTAAGTTGTTTTAATTGTGATTATATTTAAATTTTGCTAGCTTCTTTAATTGATGTAACAATTTTTAATATTAATTATTGTTCATTTCAATTTTTTAGTATTTTAATTTGGATCTGTTTATTTAATTTAAGGGACCCGTATCAATGCCTCAAATGTCTACGAAAAAACAGTCAGCACCATTCAACCATGGTCAACCTGCTTATCAATCCGCCCATCCGACGTGCAGCAAAGATGAGAGTAATACTAGTGAAAATCCAACTGATCAGAAGCAAGATGGTACGTTTACTTATAAATTTTGGATGAGTATAAGAGTAATTTATTAAATTATGAAATTGTTGTGTTCGAACTATAAGAATTAGTTACCAATTTCGTCCAATATCAGATTCGAATGTGTTCTGATATCCTAAAGTAATTGAGCGATGTCTCACAATTTTACAGATTTAAAGATTTGTTAAATATATTTTGTGAAATAATGTTTTGTTAAAATTTTTTCAGGTACTAAGAGTTTGGTGAAATGGAAGGGTGTTATGTTTCCTTCTGAAGACGAAGCATCAGCGAAGGCTAATTCATCTGTAGTTCAAGTCGAAGAAACTTTAGATGGACAGGTAAATTTTGTATATAATATATAATTTGTTATATATCTGTTTGGTCAACATTATTCCCAATACATTCTTTAACTTTAATGCTTTGCAATTTCAGATTCTTATAGTTGAACTAAACAGAGGATGGAATAGTCGTCTTGGTTTTAGTCTTCAACCTGATCCAATTTCTGGAAAAACCATGATTAGTGCAATTTATGCTGACAGCGTGGCTGCAAGAGACGGTAGATTAAGAGAAGGTGACCGGCTGCTCATGGTAAATATGATGCATAATTTTACTATATAGGACGGTTTATCATTGAAACCACATTGCTAGCGGCTTTTTTAATCATTACATTACACTATATACTGACAATTGCATAATTAAAGTCGGAAATAGTAATATTTGCTGCTGTAGTGATAATACAGCATTTTCAATAATTATTCAATGATAAATTATTCATTTAAGTTATTACTGATTAAAACAAAATATTTGCAAATGAAATCAACATTGTGTTTGCAACAAAATGAATTTATATATTAATTTTGAAAAATCAAATGACATTTAGAATAAATTTATGAAATAAATGTATAATTAGTCATAGCATTTTTGTCTAATATAATTTATAATTTGTGACCATATTATATAATTACTTTCGTTCTTTATTTATTATGTGCATATATATATGCACATAATGAATAATATATATATATATATATATATATATATATATATTTAAATATGAAAAATATTTTGTAGGTAAATGATGAATCCATAGAACACATGACTACCACTGAAGTAATAGATTTGCTGAGAATAATTCGCGGATCAATCTGCATTAAAATATTGAGAAAAATGCAGAAAATTAAAATAACTGGACGATTTTACTAGTGAAAATCAATAATTCTGTGTGGTTTCATGCTATGCACAGAAACTAAATTTTGAAAAAAAATCTATTATTTTTTCAATTAGTGTATAGTATATTAGCATAGAAACCTGTGATAAGTCAATAAGGGTTTTTAATCTATATAAGTGTATTCAAAAAAAAAATTACTATTATTGAAAGGTATATTTTATTATAATGTAATTTCTATGAAAATATATTTTTTGGAATTTGTTGAAGTTCCTATTGGCTTAATTGAAACGAAGTTTACATGTGACCTTAATATGTACAGTTACTGTATAGAAATTTGTATTCATTGATTTTTTGTTATATTGGGGTTAAAGTATTGGTTTTATATCTTATTTCATGTACATTGTTTTTAATTTTTATAATTATCATTGATACATAATTGAATTTACTTTTATCATTCCTACTTATAGTTATTTAAATTATTTTTCAAACATTGAAAAGGACCGTTATGGCTTAGCCATATCAAAATTGTATCATTCTTATTATTAGTGTAGTATATTATACTTGTGATTAATGAAAGTTTTATAAAGAGTGCAAAAATTGCCTTCAAAACTTCTACTTATAAATAATGTAATGATTCTAATTAGATTATAGTCATAACACCCTCAAATATATAGACTGCAATATAATATTATATAACTGTTAATTGTTTTCTCTATTAGCATTCTCTACTGGATCTGTATGTGTACATGTATATGTATGTGTAAATATTATATATATATATATATATAAACATACATTAATGCATACATAAATTGTCCATACATTAGAAAATTTTAGTCCTCTGCAGGGAAGAAAATGCATATATAAAAATTGTTGATTAACCAAAGAATATGATATCTTAAATGCATGTATGATATGTAAAATATATGTATGTTGACTTTTGTGTACATATGTTTTTCCAATGTGATTGTGAATATGTATGTATACATGTATATGTATATGCATTACATGTTCATGTTCTAAATTTATATGTACTATGTGTATATGCATATATTTCTATATGTGCACATATGAAAAATGGAATAAATGAAGTATAAAAAATATATACTATTATTACAATAAATATTATTATTTATCTTTCTTTTGTAATCCTTCTTTCTCATGGAATATACAATCATTACCAACACCCTCAAAATAATTGTAGTTAAAAAATATACATATATATTTCTGTTTACATTTTAGAAATCAATGATGGATTAAATGTTATTATTTATCAACACTTTTTAATATATAATTATATATATATATATATATATATATATATATATATATATATATATATATATGTATATATATATACATAATCATAACTAAAATTAAGAAAGCTTTCCCGATTTGTTTTAATCTTTGTAGTATGAACTGTTGAGGAATAACACATATGAAATAATCATTCTTTGATTCAACAAATTAGCTGCTTTGTATGTGAACTGTTTCAACAACACAAATTTACGCTATTTTTTAAAGCAAAATTCATCTTTGAAAATTAAAAAATGTAAAATATCAAATTTTACAATATTTTCAAAACATAATTTTAATCAATTAATAAAACCATGAATAAAAATAATAAACATATTTAAAATGCATGATGAAAATGCATCGATATAACAGAAACAGATAACATGTTGTTCCATTGTGTGTCCTTCATATATCTATGAATTTTAAGTATCTGAAAATCGTTTACAAACATTTTTGTTCATTAGAAATATGCAAAAGTAATATGATAATTGCATGTAAGCTTGTATACCATTGAAAGTGGTCATTTACGAGAAAGAATTATCGTAGTTATGAATATGAACTATTACTATTGAATAAATTTTGCATTTGAGCTGTTCACGCTAGAACACAATTTTATTGTTCTGTATTTTTGCTGTTATATTTTTTATTTTATGGCTAATACAAATTGGCATTATTTTGAATCATTTTATACCTAGAAAACCATAAAATTGCCTGTGAGACGAGAAAACAGTCTTTTCTTTTGATACAGATCTTTACATTAGTAAAAAAAATTTAAACAGATTCAGTATCAGTTTAGAGAAGCCGGATATGACAAAATTTTCGATACAAGTCCCTCCGGATTCACTCCGAAGGAGGAGTTATATCCTCGAATATAACCAGATATAACTCAATCTACAATTTCCCAACTGTACTTTTAACCAGGATTAGAATAGTAATATAGACTTCTAATCATTTCATTAATCGATGTGTGAAGATGCGCCTCACCTAACGAACAAACATGAACAAGAAAGAATGTACGTACCAGAACGAACGGCAACGAGCATAGTGTGGACGCCACAACGAACACGAACGAACACGAATGAACACAAACGAACATAGCGAGCAATGTTCCGCAACTTGTCGGCACACCAAAGAAAATTGTTCGTTCATGTTCAAATGTAGACAAACATTTCTGCATTAGTTTATGATGTGCACGGTACATCTTCGAACAAAGAAGATTCAAGCCCTCACTGCTTTGAGGCGTTTGTTCAAATTCGTTTGGAGTGATTTGCCTTTGTTCGTCATCGTGTTTGTGGTGTTTGTTCTTCTTTTTATTTTCTTGTTCGTCATGTTCGTTCGTTAGGTGTGGATGCACCTTTAGCTGAGGCGTCACCTTAACGAAATGCAACGGTGACAAACTGACAAATGAGGGCAAGTGAAGTTAACTTCATATTGTTGCGGTGCAAGTTGTCATGACACCGCCAGACTGTATAGTGTACTTTGAATCAACAGTACCTGTCAAAATTGCGATCATACCAGTCTGTCATGATTGCTTGAATTGGGAAACGCCGTCAGCTCAGAGCCGTCAGATTCGGAGATTGTAAATTGCGTGTTTGTGCTGTGTCGCTCGTTTTAGTAAATAAAATCAGTTGCCACAAACGATACCTTGATGCCGTTCCCTATTCGCGACAGGCATTCTAATTTCAAAATGAGCGAATCCGATTATTGTGATGGAATTTCTGTCGTCGATGTGTACGACATAGCATCCGATATTGGAAAAGAATGTGAAAAAATAATTGACAATTATGGTGCAGACGCTGTTACTGGTCTCATGCCGAAAGTTATCAATACTTTAGAGCTATTAGAAGCATTGGCCACTCGAAACGAACGTGAAAATACCACACTTCAAGAACTGACGTGCAAAATTTCCCAACTGGAAAATGAAAAGCTGGAAAAAGCCGAGTATAGGCAGCGGTTTGAAAAGGTCTGTTTCTAAATAGAAATGCAGGTTTTTAATACAAATTTAAATCATTCTTCAACTAATATATCAAATTAAGTATGGCACTGTCATTTAAATGTCAACCTCTGGCATTAATTATATTCGTAACCTATGAACTTTGAATGTTTTTGTGTTGAAAATATTCTAAATTGCTGTTGGATTCAAAAAAACATTTTTGTCGTCTTTAGCATATTACCATCGAGATTTAAATATCAAAAATGTTTTTTTGTTGCTTTCAAATGCTTACAATTCAATTATCTTTTACAATTTATGCTATATACATATTTAAAAATGCTTTAGAAATTCTCTTCTCTAATCACATACTCATTGTTTTTGTTTTACTAAATACAAAATCTCAACTATTTCTCTGATTAAAATTAATGGCACTTAAAATTAATATTTATTATGAAAGCAAACACTAATGCATGTTTCATATTATGGTATTTATTATTGATGTATGATCGAAGTAAATGTTTAGAATTACTTTAATTCTTAACTTTTCAATTTTTCAAATAAATTTATTTTGAAATAACTAAAATTTATTTAACTTACTTAGATTGAGCTATGATTGATTTAAATACTATTTTATGTAAACTTATTTACTTATGTTTTATTCGAATTACAATCTTGTTAACGTCGAATTAAGTATTTTGTTTAGTTATGTGAAATATTTAATTTTACTTATAATTTTTAAATGCATATAATTGAGTATCAGTAGTATTTCACATTATTGCACATGTAGATCTTTGGAACATTTCCCATGAAATAGAAAGTGTGAGAATTGGCTTATTATTACTTAACACTATTCACGCATAATTATTTTTACTTGCTAGTTAATAAGTATTCTATTTTGATACATTTTAGTTATTGGATTATTACTTTTTATGTATAAATTAATTGGTTTCAATTCTATTTTTGAATTTGTTATCAACTTCAAGTTAAACCTAATAAATACAGCATAATGTTAAACAAATTCAAATATTGTTTTGTTCTCAAAACTAGTGCTGTATTTGTAATTACCATTACATTTTATAAAATGCTGTTATATAATTCAATTAAATATTAATTATTCACTCAGTTGATTGCAAATGCTTTTGGTACATTAGCTAAATATTTAGAATACTTTCTTGCATAAGTTACATATAAATAATTTTAAAACAGATATTATTTTATGACAGTCCCTCTTCAAATAATATTTTTTATAAATAAATATGAAATAAAATAATTTATTATTTTTTATTTTTTTACTTTAATTATTATATTTTATTATATTTTTATTAGTTTGTTTTGAATATTTCAAAATATTTATATAGTGCCTTCTGCAGGAACTGGAAGCTATAGAAGAACAATGGCGTGGGGAATCTCAAGAACTCGTTTCTGTTGTAAATCGTTTACAAGAGGAAAATAAACGCCTTTCACAAGCTAAGGGTGAGTGACTGCAAAATGAATGGCAGACATTTTTTTTGCTAATGTTCTTATATAATTACTCTGCAAAACATGCCATAAGTTGATTCCTAAAAAATAATAAGACTGAACATATAGTTTTTAATACAGAACATAATTATAATGTTCTATTTGTATCTGTTATTACATATAAATTGTACAACAATTTAAATATCTCTTAATTGTGATTTTAATAAATAATAGCGTTTGTTATATTGTTAGCTGGTGCTGAAGTAAAGGAACAAACAGCTGAAACATCCTCGGCAGATGGGCAAATGTTGCAAAGATTGAGAAATTTAGTTGATAAACAACGTGATGAATTAAGAAAGAAAGATAACGAACTACAGAAACAAGCAACAGATATAGAAAATGTGAGTTAATTATTCTACTTATATATAAAAATTTTATGCTATAAAAAATGCTATATTTAATTTTTTTAATTTATTGCATTACAACAAAGAAGGGATTTTTGGTGAATTTTTTTAAAAAATAAGTTTGATGTATTTTTTTTTAAATTATGTATTTGATTATAATAATATTCATATCACATAAGTTTGCATAAAAAGCTCACAATTCAAATTTATTGAAATTTCTATACTGATCATAATGAATACAAACTTCAATTAAAGTATTTATCTTGATAAATGTCCTATTTACACTATTTTATTGTATTGTATTCATTATCAACAAGATAAGAAGTGATTAGTGTAAAATATAATGCTTATTGTTTAAGTATATAAAATTAAGCATTTCAATAATTTTGCTATATAATAATTTAAAAATTATGAATGTTTACAATACAATATTAAATTTTGATTTATAGTTAAATTATATTTTGTATTAAATCATTTTTTATGTTTTATAATTATTATAGTTAACTTGCATCTCTAAAAATTAGATATTGTGTAGGGATTTATTAAATATAGTTCAACCTCAGTAAAATATTATATAAAAATTATTATATTGCATTGCATTAAGTTGAAAATGATTTACCAAAGGAATTGAACTCCGCCAAGTTCTTATTTTTACATATAGTAGTGGTATAAATAGTTCTTCTAAAATATTTAGTTTTTCTAAAATTATATTTTGGTTAATTAGAGAAATATATTAATTGAACATTCCACTTACATTCAGAAATTTGTTTTTTTATTAGCTAACATCCCAAGTAGATCGAATGAATAGTGCTGCTAAAGAATCCAGACGCAGGCAAAGATTGTTGCAAGCACAAGTTGGTGCCCTTTGTGAAGAACGAGCTGACTTTTTAGCTCGATTATTAGATCAGAACAGAGAAATTGGTACATTGAGAAAGGGCCTTGGATTAGCTCAGAAAGAAAATGAAGATTTGACTAAATTTCAGGTACAATATTTGTATATCTATTTAATACTTTTGCTTAATTTGCATTTCTTAGGGCAATTATTACATGTCACACAAACATGTAAATTTATATAGTATTACCTGTATATCTTTAATTCATAAAGTTCTTATTTTTTTCTTAGAAATTTTTAGTTAAGTTTAATATATTAATATAATATTATTCTTTGAGCGATTGTAAATTAAATTTATTATAAAAATTTCATCATCTTCATTTTATATCATCTGACAACAGGATGAGAATGATCCATTGAGACCACGCTTTACTACAGCTGAACTGAAAGAAATTCTTCATGAGCGTAATGAATTGAAAACCAAAGTATCAGAGCTTGAAGAAGAACTAGAAGTTTTTCGGCCTAAACCTAATGAATTAAGTGACAGGTAATAAATAATTATAGATTTTTATCGATCCATTCGAAATTTATATGGTAAAATGAACTTTAATTTTTTTAAATGTTTAATATTGTTAGTCTTTGCCAAAATAAAAACAATTTAGAAACTTGGTAATTAAAAAATGTTTTTATGCATGCTAAAATAAAATTGTTAATTAAAAATGTAATTATGTTGTCATTAATCTTGAATTTATGATAAATACTAATGCATTAACATTAAAAATGTGAATGAATATTTTTTAATTCCTGGACAGTTTATGACAGCAATTTTTCCAAATTTATAATTCTAAGAGGTAAATTTATTATGTTCAGTTTGGCACAGGAAGAAGATGCGCCAGTCCAAGGCCCATTGCCATATGAACCAGATGATGCCCCCTGGAAGAAATCATCAGAAACTGGTATTAGGAAGTTGTAAGTATATATACTGACATTAATCAAATGTTTTCAACTTATATAGCTACATTTTATTTTTATTTTTAATTATTATATATAATTATTATATTATATTGTACTAATAATGCTCGAATATATACGAGGGTGGTTTGAAAACTCTCTGCATTATTTTTGAGCATATTGCACTCCCAAAAGATAAGTGACACAACTCGAAAATTTTCTGATGCCACTCTTTATATGCATCATATTCCAATTAGATTAATCTTGAAATTAAATTGAATAAAGTTAAAGTATATAAATATGGCATGAGTAAAACTAGTGGTGAGTTTTGGGAATGCTGTATGCTATGAAGAATAAATTATCACACTTCTGAACACAATACAAAAAAAACTGCTGCATGTGTAAAGTACATAATTAGTTATGATCTAAGGAAGCATTTTCCACTTCATTCAAAATTCAGCTCTTCTGTTCTTAGTTTAAGTGTTATTTGTTGAAAATTTCTATCTCAGTTGATCTTTTTTTTTGTTAGTTTTCGCAAGATATTCTCGGAGTCTGGCGGCGGGGGCGGCAGTGGCGGCGGGAGCGGTTTTCCTCGCCGTTCTCTCTCCACACTTTCGAAGATGGCTCTGTCAGCCGGAAATCAGCAGCACAATGATGACGACTGCCAACTCTGAACAAACGCCACTGGCATCAGCCGAACGAACTCGGAGTTGGATCGACGGTTTTATCTGCACGGACGATTTGGTAGTCGGGAGCGAGGACGCAGCACGAATGGCGATGATGTGAGTCATTAATTTGTTTGAGCGCTTACTTGATTGTTCAATTGGTGGTGCAATATTAATTTTATATCATACGTACTGTTCTGGATGCATGAATCCATCATCATAATATTACCTACTCTAATGATCGATGATAATAAAATCTATCTAGAGTGATAGGCGCTCAAAATTTTAATAGTATAAAAGCCAGTGAACTATTTGACTAACCTGTTTTCACAAAGCTAGAAATTTTTAATATGATATTTTATTATCGGTTCATTAAGAAACTACCAGCCTGGCAGTCATTCCGCGGTTGCGTCATCATCCCTTCAATTCTTGAAAATGTCAAAAAAAAATCTCATAACCTGCTCCCAAATGGCTCAAATTTTGAGGGTGTATTTTTTTTTAACTGTTCAAAAAGTATATGTAAATAGCCAGAACATTCTGACAGTTGCACAAGGGTATGGGCACATTGCCATTGACAGTTTGTTGAATTTTTGAATGAAATTGAAAAGTGGCTTCTACGAAATTCCTTACTACACTGAAGTAAGATGGCTTACCATTCTTAAAGTTTTGGACAGATTTCAATATTTACTTGATGAAATAGTATCCTTATTGTCGATAAAAGGAAAGCTACATGATTTTCCTGAATTGCAAAATAAGGCTTGGCTAAACGATTTCTCATTTTCAGTAGATATCGTAAAATATTTGAATGAACTAAATATAAATCTACAAGGGAAAAACCAATTCGCTTTCAATATGCACTCAAATGTCAAAGCATTTATGACAAAACTCAATTTATTTGCTGAAAACTTTAATAATAAATTATTAAATCATTTCCCCTCATTGCAAGCACGGCGAGAATCATTGAAAAATACAGATTTTTTTAAATATAGTGTATTAACACAAGACCTTCTGAATTCCAAAGAAGATTGCAATATTTCAAAGCTATTGAAAAACACCTTTATCATTAATTAGCCAACCTTTCAATTTCTATGTGCAAGAAGCTCCTGTTGAAATTCAATTAGAACTAATTGACTTACAATCAAATAATTAACTAAAAGAAAATTTTCACTAAACCGAATTGAGTGCTTTCTATGGCCCTTTGAATAACGAACATTTCAAACATTTTTTCAACTATGTTCAAAAATACATTGTTTTATTTGTGAAAGAACTTTTTTTTTAATGGTTTTCACGAAAATCTACACTCGGTATTAAGGATTGCCACAAGTGATTTGGAATCCAAGTTTGAAGAAATAATGTCAGATGAACATTCGAGATTTCACGTTTCGCATTAACGTTAAATATTTATTTTTACGTTTGATGTTTTTCTTATTTTTTTTGAAATCTATTTACTATTATATATACGAAATGCATTATAAATGTTAAATTGTAATAACTATGTGTCAATATAAAATAATTTGTATTGTTGAGACATAAATAAGTAACAAAATAAAATCTTCCATTGACTGGTTTATCTAACAGCCATTTATTTATAATAATATTTCTTTCAAAATTACGTGACATATTTTATTCAAATTGAAATGATACTTAGTGTTTTTGTCAAAAAAATTGAGCAGGGAAAAAACTCCATCCAAAACCTCCGGCCCGGGAGACATTTTGAAAATTTCATTTTGGCCCGCGCTTTATAGTATTTGCCCACTCCTGTCATACATAATCGGCTCCACCCTTGTATTTAAATAATTTATACGCCATTTTGAAGGTCTGCATGAAAACATCCGATATACCAAACTTCAACTTTGTATCTCACCTTATGGCCGAGATATCATTGAAAATATGCCAAAGTGGCCCCTTTTTCAAACTCAATTTTTGGCCTAACCATCAAAGATATTGAAAAATAAATTACGTGATTCTACTCACATTGGCTTAGACCACATACTGTAGATTAAGAATAAAATAATTTTTTAATCAATGTTTTCGGGTAGTACGTTTCGTTTACTTATTAGCGTTATTTGAAAGCCTGTTTTTCTTTTAGTACTGCAAATATTGTTCAAATCAAATTTATGAAAAATCAAAACGCATTGAAAAATTGAACAAACCAGAGCCAGTACACCCGCGCGTAACGCTAATAGTACCCCTCATTACGCACTGCTTTCCGACCGAACGAATTCTATGCCGGGTGGTCAACGGCTCTGGTTAGTCAAATAGTTCACTGGCTCTTTTACTATAACGACCAGACTAGCTATAAGCTCTTTTTTTTTTTTTACAAAAGCCATATACTAATTCATGATTTCAAATAGCTAAGTGCTAATCATATTAGTTTTCTTTAAATCAAAAAATGATTTAAGTGCCTAATAATAAGGTGACCATACGTTTTTTTATGTCAAAACTTTTAGTTGCGCTAGGCTGAAACGGGATGGGACGGCATGAGAGCTTTTTGCTCTGTACCTAGAATATGGTTGAAAATAACAAATACTATTTAAGAAAATTAGAAAAATTAGAACTTAGTAAAAAATTAACACTTGTACCAGGCAGTCAAAATGTTTCTTTTTATAACTTCCACAAAGTGGTAGTTCAGCACTGTCCCGGGACATAAGGTCACCTTCTAATAAGTGAGGCACAAACCATATATAAAACCATGGTGCGTGCTTTGGTAAAAATAGTAGAGTTTTAATGAACTCAGTCTTATATTTATAGAACTGAAGATAATGCTAACAATGAAATCTCTTGAACAACGAGATTAATTTAGTGCCAAACAATAATATATTAATCTGTGATTGCAATAAATTAGGATCTTTAATCTTAAAAAAATCTACTTTACTTTTTAGCTTTGCTAAAATTCTACTTACATAATTTTTGTATGTACTAATTATTTAAAAATATTGTTTCTTCCATTGAAGAAATGAACAGATCGACCAATCGATAGAAAAGGTTTTGTGTCAAAAAGCATTTAGGCAATCCTATAATACAATTATAAATCACTTGTTGATTTGTTTCATTTGACACTAAAGCAAAAGACAGAAATATAGACAATATTATATTTTTTAAAATCAAGAATTGATGTTTCCAATTGAGCAATCAATTATGCATTATTATTTCATTGATTTGTGTGTTTCAATGTTTGTTTTTGTTTATTCAAGTTGAGGTTACAGCATTAGGAATATATGTACATTTGTTAGTTTTTTTTATCACTCATTATTCTCTAACTTGATTTGCATTTGATTTATTATTTTTTTTGTAGTGTATATTACTAATAACAATGCTGTAACCATTTCTTGAAATCCTGACATTGAGTCAGTTATGTGTCATATATTTATTTATTTCTTACTATATTTTGGGAGGGTGCAGAATGATTATTTAATATTATTTGGTGAAATTAAAAGTTTACATGAGTTTTGTTTGTGTGATATTTTATTTATAGCTAGTATTTCATATATATACTTAAATGAAAATATACTAACAAAGATCATTTCATATAAAATTATCTGCATGTGTCCTAAAGGACTTTTAGCTGTTTATTTTGTTTTGATGAATTGACTGTTTGACCATGTCCTCAAATTGCTTATATAAAGTAAATAATGCAAATAATTTCAATGCAATTTTTGGTTTAAACTTGCATTTTATTAAAGATTTTTATACGTTTTACTTTATTTAAATTCTACAATTTTTTTTATTTTAATATGCATTTATAATTTTTGCCTGAGGATTTCATATAATTTATATATATATATATATATATATATATATATATATATAATTTACTAATATTTATCATTTGACACTTTGCCTATAATATATTAGTTTTAATATATTAAAAATTTGAGTAAATGATTTTGCCAACATACGTACAATCGTTAGTTTATGGACATTAAATTAAAATGTGATATATTTTGATTTTACGAAATTCGTAGTAAATTAAAGATTTGGTTGAAGAAATTGAATAAACTGCATAAAATATATGTTGTATTAATTTTTATTGGTATAATGTAGTGAATATTAACTTATATATAAATCAGTCATTTTAACCAAAATATTAATTTTGTTAATATTAATAATATCACGCTATCTTTATTTATTAAGCTATTTTTAACATCTAGTAAAATGTTAGATTTTAATTTTTGTCTGTTATATACTGTAGTATACAAAAGCATGCCTTGATCGGATGCCATATTATATCGTTGTTATATTTTGTATATTAATCGTCTATTATATATTTAGTGAATCCAAAATGCAATACATTATGTTATTAAACATGCATATAATAAAAAAGTATTACTATTAATATTAATGGATTTATTTAATTTAAACTTTCGACTCATTTTTTTTTAATCTGACAATTTTTTCTTTAATGCACTCCATTGGGCTTCCAGAATAAGGGTTTGTACTATTATCTTAAACAAATGACAATTTAATTTGTTTTTAATATTATCACATTAATAATTATTTTTATTATTTTAAATTACCAGGGAACTAAAAATTTAGCATAGTTATTTATTAGATATTTCCGAAAATTATCGTATTATTATCTTGACATAAACTTATTTTTAATATTTGTTTGAATACTTCTCTAGTTCTTTATCAAAAGTTTCATAAATTAAGAAAATATATACTTTCATATTCAGTCCACAAAATAAGTATATTTTTTTAACTGCTTGAAACATAAAATATATGCTTTTGATTATTGTTCGGGTTTTCATAAACTTGAATTAGATTCTAATATTTTTTGTAATATAATAATAATATGAAAATCAAATTACTCCAAATATAAATTTTTGACTTCAAATTGTTGATATAAAGTGAAAATCAAATCTTGCGTTCTTATCGATTGTTGAGCAAGTGTGGCTAGTTACCACTGTTCTTCTGCACACAAGTACATATGTTATTCATTTTATATCTTTAACGTATTTATCTTTTTTTAAACAAAAATATTCTGTGCAGAAGGTTGAAAGATTAATTTCCACCGCCTATAAAATAAATTTTTGACTTTGTTATGAAACCGTTTGCATCGGCTCTTTCACGAGAATTAAATTAGTTGATTAGTAATAGTGATTATAATCAAAATATTGCAATAGGCAGAAACTTAATTTAATTTTATTTTTTTATCTAGAGTCTAGATCTATTCAAATTTTTCGGAACAGAAAGTTGTCTAGATTCTAGACTAGCACGTTATAGAACATTTTGTCATAAATTTGACAAACAAATTAATTTCTATTTGCTTCAAACATGCAAACTCTTCTTGGGAATTTTTGTGTTAAATATATTTGAGGCTCTTTCATTATAAGTTATAATCAGTTATAATTCGTTTTCATAGGGTTATTACACTAATACATTTTTAAATTATTTGGTCGTTTTTAAATCATTCATATCCGTTTTTTAAGCGTGATATAAATATGGTTTCTAATTCTCATAATTCTTCACTAATTTGCGTAATAATGAGTGTGTATCCTACACAATCAATCAATTATACAATTTATTATTATTTTGTTCATCTCTGCATTTCCATCTCGGTTGTTTTTACAGTTAGAGCTAAAATTTTTAATATCAAAGAGATTAAAATTTTAACAGTTGCCACATCTCAATTATTATTTTTAATTAAGATTCGTCATTTCCTAAGGAAATGTGTTAAACGTGAAATTTCTTAATATGTATGAAATATATGAAAAGAGTTTTCATAGGTAACCAATATAATATAATGGATGATCGATCACTTTGTCATTGTTGTAATGTTCTCTTTCAGAATTATTTTTGTTTCTGGTTTACTAATTCACAACTATTGCAAATTATTCTTTTTTTTAAATTATTATAGAATTTTCAATAATTTCTTTTTTAAATACTACAATTCTCTTGATATAATTACATTTATATGTCTTCGGTGAAAAATTGAATAGAATAGAATTAAATTGTGCAAAAATTATGATTGTGCTAGAATATAATAGATACATTCATTAATGAATTCGGTTTCAATATATCTGTACTTCTTTTAATTTATCACAAATTTTGTTTCTGGCAACTTTGGCAATTTATATAATTTTTTATTGAAAAATACTTATATCATTCCGTACTATTTAGAAAGGTTTCATCAAAATTGAATCGTGATAATTAATTGTTAGATGCGTTTGTTTAGACAATGTTTTATTATATGCTCTTTGTTATAAAAAATAACACCTGGTCTAAAATGCACATTATTTTTGCATATAACATAAAACATAAATGACTTAGGTTTCTAAATTTTATTTTTCGGAAATTTATGTGATTTTTAAAACTGTAGAAAGGGCATGAATTAGATACATGAATTTATTAAGTGTACGTAGATATGTAGATAAGCAGGTCTTAGACTAATTGATATTAGGGTTTTAGATATCCTAAATATTCTGTTTAATCGCCCGGGCACGGAGAAATTTACGCACATATTTTTAAATGAACTTTTGCTTATATTTTTATATTTTTTTCTTTAATTCCGCAATTGGTAATATCACTTATGCTTTCATTATTTATGGTACGGTTTTGTAATTTATTGAACTTTCTATTGTATTCTGTTACCAAAATTATTGGAGCAAGTTTCTTTTATAATTTAAAATTGACCTATGCTAGATTTTTGCTGTTTTATTTTTGCCATTAATATAAGTATTATATAAAATAAAAATATGTGCTAAACAAGTTAAAACATATGGTTATAATAATGAATTCGGCAGTTGGCCATAAAATGTTGTTGTGAAAATAAATAAATCTTCCAGTTGCAACACGGACCTTGAAGAATGCATTTAAATGTAGCCTCTATTTGAAATACAAAGACTTACATTAGTTTAATAAACCCACAAGAAGATAGTTATAGATTTTTAAAAGTAATATAAATATCAAATCATTGCTAGATTAACATTAACAATTTTTAACAATTAATGGTCACAAGCAAGAAAATAATCATATCCATCAAACATATGGATAGTTTTTTTTTATGGAAATCTAACTTGGATATTTTACGTTGAAAAATAATTTTTTTCTACTCAGTTAACTGTGTGAAATATATAAATACAGGGTGTTCCAGACCTTGAAGTCAAGGCAAAACGGGGTGATATATGTCACCCCGTACTCTAGTACGGCGGCCTGAACTGTTCTTAAAAAAAATAGAAAAAACTAGTGGTGCATGGCATTGCGTCTTAAGGCAATTTGCTGGAACTTCCGATACCGTAATTTAAAATTTTGAGAATAATCGACCTTTTCCAATTTTTTTTTTAAGGGGCCGTTCAAGTATTACGTAAGCACTATAGGGGGGCGGCGGGTTATTAATTTGCTTATTTTGGGCATTTTGGCTAAGAAATTTGCTTACTTTTGCTGAGAAGGGGGAGGGGGGGGTAAATAACTGTAATAAATCTGCTTACGTAATACTTGAACGATCCCAAACTAACTTTTTGAAAATTTCGAATCTTCACGAAAATTGTGAAATTTTTGAAAAAAATTAGACATTTTAAAAATTAGATTTTTTTAATATCTTGAAACTCAATCGGTTGATCTATAGTGTAGAAAATGTCAAGAAAATTTGTTTGTGTTATTTGTTGAGAGAGTACACTCTAAACATTATAAATCTTGGTGCGGAACCCAAACAATTGAAAACAAAATTTGTGCTAATTATTAAAAGTTCTATAAAATATCTGATAATTTGATGTGCATATGTCTTATGATTATTTTTGACAGCCAAAGGCATTATTTTTAAACTTTTTTTTTCTGGATCTCCGAAAAAAAAACTGCATGAAATTTGAAACTAGTGGTGCTATGGCATCGTGTCTAACAATAAGACAAATCGCTTTGTCTTAAATTTAAAATTTAAGTTTCAATTTTTTTTAAAAAACATTGGACGAATATGATTTTTGTGTATTATGAAAGTTTTGTAAAGATGTCTGTTTTGAAAAATAAAATTTTGTATTTTGATTTTTTTGAAATTTGAGTTTTTTTCATAACAATCGCGCTGCTCTTAATTCTTGAAAATCGTGTTTTTGTTTTTAAATGTGGTCCTAGAAATGTTATACACGTTACGGTTCAAAAGTTTAAATGAACAAAATTAGTAAAAATTAATTACAATAACCAAAAAATTGTGATCATTTTACCAAAGCTCTAGGTTGCACTTAAAAGCTCATAATTTCCAAGCAACGTAACATGTTTTTAACTTCCCGTAGGGTAAGTTATAGTAATCGCAAAAAAATCGAAAATGAAAATTTTTATATATCTTTACGTTTCAGAGGTTTCTGAATATTTTGGCATACCTTAGAAAAAATGGATGTGTGGTGTGTGTGTGTGTGTGTGTGTGTGTGTGTGTGTGCGTGTGTGTTGTATGTGCGGATACAAATTTTCGTCGACGATTCGGGAACACGGATCAACCGATTTGAATAATTCAAAAAACATTCGATTCGTATTGATAAGGAGACGTGCTGATTAGTTTTTGGCGAAGGCAGGTCTAGCCGTCCGGAGATACGGGGCAAAAAGTGCCGAAAACGGTAACTCAGTTTTTAAGAGAACGGAGCGTCCGATTTTAATAATTCAAAAACATTTTACTTGTATGACAAGATAAAGAATTGATCAAATTTTCATAAAGGCAGGTCTAGCGATTTCGGAGATATAACAAAAAAAGTAAAAAAAAATGCATTTGGCGGTCAAAAATGATCATTAGACATATACACATCAAATTTTCAGATATTTTATAGAGATTTTAACAATAAGTATAAATTTTGTTTATTTTCCTATGGGTTCCGTATCAATGTTTACCCGTTAGACAACGACGCCCGCTTACGCGCTTATATTTCGTCTCTATGCATTAAAGCATACGATTGCTCTGAAAAAACAGTTCAGATCTTCCAAATATGTCAAAATAAAGAAAACATTTTTTTAAAAAAAAAAAAAATTTTTTTAATTTTTTTTTTAAAATTTTTTTTAAAAAAAAATTTTTTTCAAAAAAAGTAATTTTTGGTCCAATTTATAGTTTCTCAAAAATCTTATTTTTTCGAAGTAATTTTTTTCCATTTTTCAATTTTAATCGTTTTTAAAAAAAATCATAATTTTTGGTACGGGAAGTTCCAGCAATTTGCCTTAAGGCACGATGCCCTAATTGCCTTAAGACAGAATTCCACTTACAGCTAGTTTTTTTCTAATTTTCTTCAGGACAGTTATTAAGCTCACCATACTATCACTTGTTTCGGCTTGACGTCAAGGTATGGGACAGCCAGTATATATATATATATATATATATATTATATATATATATATCGATTACACTTTCGATATTTACTAAAAATAAAAATAGTTGAAAAATATCAGGGCCAAAACAACTAAATTAAATGTATAAAGTTTGTTCTTTATGTGAAATGGTTTGGGTTTATTAATCCATTACTTATTTTAGATTATCCATATCGTGATCAGACTTTTTAATATTTACTTATTTCTATACTTATCTGATACTTTTTATATGAACTTATTTTAGAACTGGTAATGCCTTAGAATAATAAAGTGGTAAAAACGTTTGATTCTATTGTGGCTACAAAGTAAAAGAAAAATACCCCATAATGAAAATATCATAAACTGGTTTTAAAAATTTGTCAAATCATAATCTTTAAAACTTTTTGTTAAGAAAGGAAATTAATTTAACAATAAATAAGTGCCAACGTGTAAGATCACGTAGTGATGTATAGGATGAGGTATTTAGAGGAGACTAGCTGAGCACTTACATAACTTGTCACAATTGTTATTTAAATGTTAAAATACTAGTAAATAGATATAAAAATAATATATAATAATTATTGAAAACAATGTACAAAGAAAACTTATTGATGATTTCTTTATTTTATAATTTAATTTCATATTGATACATATATTATTTGGAAGCTCTTTTGTATAATAATTTTGTGAATACACGTTGTATACACTTACATACAAATATACTATGCACGAAATTACATTATTATTATTCGCATTTCATTGATTTTCTTACATAGCCTCAATTAGTGGAATAAGATATATTTTGGTTCTAATAAAACTTAAGCATTGAGTCAGTTTTAATAAAACTTAAGCATTTTTTGCTACAGTTTGTAATGTAGAGATAAATTATTTTTGTTAAATGTATTATTTTAAATATTTATTCAAAATTGAAATTACGTTGTAATAAATATCTAGGCAGCATTGTAAATTCTTTTACATGTACAATTTCGTGCTGTAGTACAATCATTTGTATGCATGTATGTATATGTACTTATTTGTATATTGTAATAAATAATGTAAAACATAAGTTAAAAAATATTGATACGTTATATTTCATTGTTCAAATTTGTAATTTATTTGAATATCCTATATTTAATAATATAATAAATAATCGCATTGAAAGATTAGTTTTCATATTCCAATCAAATAAATGAATAATTATTTTCAAACCTGTTTCTATGCAGTTTCCAAATTAAATGAAAAATTAAGAGTTGATTTTTTTACAAATTTAGAATTTTATTGCAAACGAATATATATCAAAGCAGGTTTGATTGATATTTATTGGTACAATTTTGCTGCGTGAAATTGAAATTGATTTAGAATTTCTATTTTTAGGAAAAGAGGTTTTCTTTTCATGATATCAGAATGTTACAAAATGTTGGAAATTTTGTATTTATTTTCTGATCAGAAAGTATAACCATTTTCCTCGTCCTTGTGCGATTTATTTACTGAAGAGTTATTACATCTAAAGTAATTGGTTTAAATGGCAGCATCGTTCTTAAAGTATTTTATTATTTCATGAACAATTTATAAATAATATACTTGAAATTGTGCGCTGTATACGAATTCAAAATTGGAAGTTTTTTTTTTATTTGACACAGAATTCAGTCCTTCAACGGTAAACTTTTTACTCATAATTGATACAAAAATAATTATTTTTTTCGAGATTTTACATATTTGTATAAAGCTTAATTTTTATTATTTTTTTAATTTAGGTATACATTTTGTGTAAGCTTGTACAAAAGTTGGCGACAGCATAACAAATATAGTTATTTTCTATATAGATTATCCTTTTTTTGATAAATCATTTAGTATAGGTTGTTCAACAGAAGGCATTTTTTTACAATTTTGATAAACGTCACAATAAGTTTTGATGATGTTGAATATTATACGTATATAGGCAACTCGTATTCATTTTAACATTGCAAGCATCAATTTTTAGCTATACAATACAACTATGCAATTCAATAGAAAACTTTTTTTAATATTTGTAATAATAAGCTTAAAACTTGTCGATAATACATTAACACTATAAGCATGGTTTAGAGCAGATGAAATTCTGAAGTTTTTGCTATTGTTAACAAAATCCAAATGACGGTTAAGAGTAAACCGTGCAAAAATTTGAAATTTCACATGGCTCATTAGTGATTTAAAATAGTTTTAGAACACAAGATTGTATCACAACGCAATTTTAAGCATAACCGACTCATTATACATATGCTTTTTAAGTGTTTGACATGGAATAATGTTATTGTTGGAATTATTTGGTTGAAAATTTTATCATCGACTGCATATTGTCGTTTGTTTTCAGATTTCTCGAAAATATTAAAACGTACTACAATAAATAGGACATAGCCGAAACATTTTCTTATGTACAAGCAGTCATTGAATTATAGGTTGTTTAGGAAATAACTTGTTTTCCTAAAAAAGGATTTTTTGCAAATTAGCAAGGCTCATTTGTAAAACTGTTAAATTTATTTAATTTGCCAGTAATTTTCGGTAGTTTTCCTAACAGAGAATTTTTCGCCAATTAGAAAGGCTCATTTGTAATACTGTTAAATTTATTTAATTTGTCAGTAATTTTTGGTAGGCAGCATTTTTATTGGGAGAATATATGAATTGAATATATGGATATTACTTTGGTGCCTAACTTATATTTTCAAATTTTTACCATGCTAATCTGATGTTGACACGGCTTTCCTGACAACCAAATTTCGAGAATTTGAAATTTTGAAAAAACATACTCGGATTAAAAATTTCTCTTAATGATTTTTTTCCATTTGGTCCACTAACCAATAATTTTGTCAAAACAATTTAAAAAACTTCTTTTTAACAAAAATTCCGATATGTAACGCGTATAATGCGCTAGTATGAACCAAATGTGTTGACTGCCTCTATTTGATTCTAAGAAAATTAAGGCGACAAAAACTTATGAAATATTTTCTTGAAATACCTATGATGTCGATATGTCAAAATCAAATAGGAAAATTATAGTCGTCACCTCTGTGTGCTAAAATAACCAGTCATTAAAAAATAGTTCACTTGCACTTTTCTAGTTTGGCATATCACTATTTTGCATCTTGGGTCGTTATACCATTTGTTATGAGACTAATAAATATATATTCATACCACAGCTCTTCAGATATTTTTTTTCTAAATTTAGATTTTTGTTTTCTTTTTATTTAAATTTATTCATACTTAGCTACTTGTTTTCTAGAATATTCCATGTTTCATTTACTATCAAGGAGGATGTGGAGCTAAGCAGTGCCATTGTTCGTGCCTATGATCTGGAAATTTTATGCAATCTCTCCATTGCTTTAATCTTCTTC
>NW_020537360.1:0-39139 GCF_003426905.1 Ctenocephalides felis
TGTGTTTTGGTTAAAATTTCTTGTTTTTCATCTCAGAAATTAAAATTGACATTAGGCGAATTTTAACAGTGAATACATATTCTTCAAGTTTTTACTACACTATATGTCACTAAATTTTTACTCTGCTTGATTATCTAAAAAAAATTAACGATAAAATTATGAAAAATTAAAATAGTTATTTTTACAAGATAATGCATTTATTTTAATTTTATGCTATTGATAAAACAAAACTCTAGCAGATAAACAATTTTTGTCGACCTATTTGAAAGTATATTTTTGCACTCAGAAGTTTAATTAGCTTTATATTAATACTGGCACTTTACGAAATGAGATATTATAAAAAATAGCGATAGAATATAATGGATCCCTGTAAAAATAGGAATAACATAAAGTTTTATAATTTTAAAAATATAGAAATAAAGAAATATTACCCAAACAGTTAAATTTTATTTTATGCTTGCCCAAGGTAATATTTTCTATAATTTAAAATATAGCCAAATAAAACCATGTGATTTTGACATTATGAAACTAGTAACTCCATAATGACTCCATGCATACTACAAGTATTCAATAAAGCGAATTTAGTTCATATTCATTATTTCCGTTATACTTCGTGTGCAAAATGCATTATTTCATATATAAGTTCATATAGGGTCAACATTGGTGTGATGTAGTAAAAGAGCGCTAGTGGAATCCTTAAAAAATTATCCATCAGTAGAGGAAATATAAAAAATTGGAAACAACCAAATGAAAAATTTAAAGTTTTCTTATTAGAAAGTATAGCAACAGAAGGATAAATTCATATTTTTAACTTCCCGTAGGGTAAGTTATTGTAATGGGCCGAAAATCGGAATTGAAAATTTTAACATTTCTCGACGTTTTGAAGGTTTTTGAACGTTTTGGCATACCTCAGAAAAAATGGATGTGTGTTGTGTGTGTGTGTGTGTGTGTGTGTGTGTGTGTATGTATGTATGGATACAAATTTCCAGTCACGTTTTAGGGCGCACGGATCAACCGATTTGAATGGTTCAAAAAACATTCGATTCCTATTGATAGGGAAAGAGCTGATTAGTTTTTGGCAAAGGCAGGTCCAGCCGTTTCGGAGATACGGAGCAAAGAGTGCAGAAAATAGAAATCGAATTTTTGAAGAACGGAGTATCTGATTTGAATGATCTAAAAAGCATTCAATTAGTAATGATTGGGAGAAGTGCTTATTAGTTTTTGGCAAAGGCAGGCCCAGCCATTTCGAAGATATGGAGCTAAATATGTAAAAAATGGCAGTTTTTGAGAGAACTAAGCGTCCGATTTAAATGATTCAAAGAACTTTCTGCTTGTCTTAACAAAATAATTGATTTTGGAAAAAAAAATTTTGTTCAATTTTTTTTTTTTTTTTTTTTTTTTTTTTTTTAGTTTTATCAAAAATATTTCAGATTTTATTTTTAATTCTGGCTATAGTTCTAATATACTTTACAAATATTCACTCTGCAATTCATTTTATATAATTCTCATAAATATTAGACAATGTTTACAATATTTATAATATCTATTTGAAAACATCAGTATTCCTCGAACATTTCGGTACGGGAAGTTCCAGCAATTTGCCTTAAGGCACGATGCCATAAATGCCTCAAGACAGAATTCCACTTACAGCTAGTTAACAATTTATTTAAAACAACTTTACTTTTGTCGTGTCTATTTTCTAACTATTTATATTGTATGTATTTTTTTCGTTTGTGATGTTGGCTTTTAATTTGCATATTTTTTATTGAGAAAAAAGTCAGCAATGTTTGAACAGAGCTTCTGAATTTTTATCAGTAGAACCGCCATGTAAACTTTGCTCAGCAACCTTTCAATGGTGCTAATGATGATTCCAATATGATCCAAAGGGTATAATTATTGATAAATGTCTTCAAAAATGTGGCCAAATCGAACAGAAGAGGTAATAAATTAAAAATAATTTGGCTAAATATTTAGTCTGATTCCTAAGTACGTTTGTTTCCTTATTACCCTCATCAATTTAAATTCCTTCCTAGCTTTTGGTCTATTACTAAATGTAATGCAATGCGTGTTTCAATGCTTCTGTAAATAGTTTTCGAATATAGTACAACTATTTACTAGCATATGCATACCCGTATATCACATTTGAATACATGAGTTATTGGTCAGTTTGGGGTAAGCAAATAATTTGCAGAATGAACGTATATGGAAACTTATTTGCAATTCATTGCGTCTAGTAAAAGCTTTTCAGAGAACGTTTCAATTTCACAGAGATGTTTAAAATTGATTTCTGGGATAATATGAAACGTTTTCCATTCCATCAACTATTAGTAAACATATTTTTCGAGCTCTCATTTTATAATTATTATTAAAATCTCTTAAGTTAAATTTAACTATTATACTATGGTAAAAATACTTTATTTCTTAGCAGAAACAAAAAGTGAATATTTTGTAACACTTTACTGTTTACGGGCCATCAAGATGCAAAATGTACCATTAAGAACTCGGATAGAACACTTATTCATGGAAAACCTACTGATATTAAAGTTAACGATCACTTTTAAGATTTTCTATGAAGTTCATTAAAATGTATATTGTAGGTATTATACCCGAGAAAGAGCTCTTTGCTATTATACATTGGCGTATTGTTTATATACAAAGTGAAATAAATAATAGGATACTTGAATAAAAAATAGTATGTCATATTTAATAGAGGATTTATACGAGTACACTTAATACAAACTGAAGAACGATATCACGGGGTATTATTCAGAATCTGACAATGAGTCTAATAATATAAATGTAGTTTTTTTTGTATAGTAATTTTATATAATAACTGAAATCCTTATATAGATAATTTGGGGGTCAAGTACACCTAAAAATATCCGAAATGATCTTTCCAATGTCCAAAATATACTAGTATTGAGAGAGATTGTACGTTTTCAAAAACACATAATTCGATTTTGATGAAACTTGACATACATTATCACTACAGCTTACTAAATATTTGACAAAAATTTAAAGTTGAATATTAATAGTTTTTGAGATATGCGAGATTGATGGTGGCTGCTCCGCTCTCAATACTAGTATTAAGAGAGATTGTACGTTTTCAAAAACACATAATTCGATTTTGATGAAACTTGACATACATTGTTACTACACTTTACTTAATATTTGACAAAAATTTGAAGTTGGGACATTCACTAGTTTTTGAGATATGCGAGATTGATGGGTGGCTGGCTCCGCTCTCAATACTAGTATTGAGAGAGATTGTACGTTTTCAAAAACACATAATTCGATTTTGATGAAACTTGACATACATTGTTACTACACTTTACTTAATATTTGACAAAAATTTGAAGTTGGGACATTCACTAGTTTTTGAGATATGCGAGATTGATGGGTGGCTGGCTCCGCTCTCAATACTAGTATTGAGAGAGATTGTACGTTTTCAAAACCACAATTCGATTTTGATGAAACTTGACATACATTATTACTACACTTTACTATATTTGACAAAATTTGAAGTTGGACATTCACTAGTTTTTGAGATATGCGAGATTTGATGGGTGGCTGGCTCCGCTCTCAATACTAGTATTGAGACAGATGTACGTTTTTAAAAACACATATTTCGATTTTGATGAAACTTGACAAACATTATTACTACACTTTACTTAAATATTTTACAAAAATTTGAAGTTGGGACATTCACTAGTTTTTGAGATATGCGAGATTGATGGGTGGCTGGCTCCGCTCTCGATACTAGTATTGAGAAAGATTGTTCGTTTTCAAAATACACATTCGATTTTGATGAAACGTGACACACATTAATACTACACTTTACTAAAAATTTGACAAAAATTTGAAGTTGGGCCATTCCTAAGTTTTTGAGATATGCGAGATTGATGGGTGGCTGGCTCCGCTCTCAATACTAGTATTTTGAGAGATTGTACGTTTTCAAAAACACATAATTCGATTTTTATGAAACTTGACATACATTATTACTACACCTCACTGAATATTTGACACAAATTTAAAGTTGGAACATTCACTGGTTTTTGAGATATGCGAGGTTGATGGGTTGCAGGCTCCGCTCTCAATACTAGTATTGAAACAGATTGTACGTTTTCAAAAATGCATAATTCGATTTTGATGAAACTTGACATACATTATTACTACACTTTACTAAATATTTGGTAAAAATTTAAAGTTGGAACATTCAATAGCTTTTGAGATATGGCTGGCTCCTTCAGACAAATTTCTAATCTTTCAAATTCACAAATAAATAAAAATTTTAAACTTTGCAACTTGCTCTGTGATTGACGAATATACATATGATGAACTCGATTTGGATATTTTTTAAATACCTTAAATATAGATCCTTTAACAATTTTATTACTTCTCCATCAATTAATTTTATTTCAAAATCGCATTTACCTGAACACTCGACCAGACACCATCTAGCATCAGCATTTCGAAAGAAAAATAAATATCGTTATAATTCCATGAATCATTTATAAAGCAGCTTTTTATTTTATATTTCACAAGTAAATATATCATATTTTCAACTCTCGACTGTGTTGTGTTGGCCGGTAAATACATTTCATTATATTTAAACAGGTGAACATTTATTCCGTAGCCGGGCGAGCTTCAGTGAATCAGGCTTTATTTCCACCGACTGATAATTATGCAAATAGGCCCTGCTGGCCTAACTTTTTATTATTCTTAACTCGGGGCGGCCGATGGAATAGATTGGGAGTGGAGAGCCGAAATTTTTAACGTTTTCAATCCCATGGATCCAAATAAACTTTCAGCTTTATATATCGACTTCTTCTAGGGTAAGTTATCGTCCAGATATCGAAAATGAAAATTTTTGCAAATCTTCACGTTTCAGAAATGTATAAACATTTTGGCGTATCTTAGAAAAAATAAATGTGTATATGTGTATTTTGTGTGTCCGCAATTTTTCTTACACTTTTTCGGGCGCACGGATCAACCGATTTGAATGGTTTCAAAAACATTCGATTTCCGTGGTTAATGTGATGTGCTGATTAGTTTTGGGCAAAGTAGATCCAGCCGTTTTGGAGATACGAAGCAAAGAGCGCAGAAAATACAAATCGAGATTTTGAGATAAAGGGGTATCCGATTTGAATGATTCAAAAAACAATCCAGTTATATTAACGTAATGAAGATTTGATTAAGGGCAAGTCCAGCAAGCCTTTTGGCGGTCGATAATCAGATATTTTATAATTTGAATTAACCGAAATGAATGACTTGCTCGTCAGTAGAGTCCTTTTTGTTTCTAATTAATTTTGCACGTCAGAAGAGTTCCTTTATTTTTGTACTGTATTTTACTCAACAGTAAAGTTCCTTTATTTTCTTACTGAATTTTGCACGTCAGTACAGTCCTTTATTTTTTACTGAATTTTGCACGTCAGTAGTGTCAAAAAATATCGGTATCTGCAAAGAAGGCAATTTTTAAATATTCAAATTGTTTAAATGTTTTTGATATTATCAAAAAAATTAAAAAATCTGAAGTATACAAATTTTGCTTTTCTGAGCTTTTAAAAATTATAAATTACGGTACGAAAAAGTTCCAGCAATTTACCTTGAGGCACGACGCCATGAATCACAGTTTAAACATTTGACCAAATTATTGCACTTCTATACATAATTACTTTTAAAAATAAAATTATAAAAAATCAGCATTTCCTATTTGTTTTTACCTCTCATTAGCTCTTTTGCTAAAAATGGAAGGCGGTGGTAAAGTCGAATAAAAATAATCCGTTGGCGCGAGGCATTATTATTTTCACAGTATAAATGTCGGCAATGAGAGTCGAAAACGTTATTTATTATTTTTCACTCTTTCGGAAAAATAATGAGCTGGAAAAACTCAAGTGCACTAAACACGATAGTTTTTTGCTTGATCGAATTGATTGTAGCGAAGCGATAGCGGATTTGCATTTTGTACGTTTATTGTTGAACTTTTTAAGCACGATGACAATATCCTTCAGGATTTTTAATAAATACAATAGAGATGGTAAAAGAATATAATTCGTATTTAACATTATGAAATATCCAGTTTTACTCCAAAAAATTATTATTCCAAACTTTATTCTAACTATGTAAATATTCCTGATAATAACAAATATCGATTCATTCCACTAAAAAAATATATTCAAAAAATTCACACGAGAATATAAGCAATATAATAGCGTTGACATAGAGCCGTCACATCATCGTAGTTTTTTCCACAAGGCGAACACGTGTGTCACACGGATCTCGTGCGAGTCGGAATGAAAAAACCGCAAAGAAATGATATATGCGTCGCTCTGGATACAGACACTGATGTATTATATCTCTATCACTTCATATGTTTATTTTTACGAGGATCTACTACGACTAGCAGCTACAAGAAATTCTGTTGAGATAAAAACTTACGGGAATAGATAATGATGCTGTTGTTGTAATAGAAGATACATGAGCTTTAAGCTCATGTACGATATATGTTGTCAACTGCACTTATAGAATTTAAAAAAAAATAGTATAAAAATGTAATGGTAATTTTGAAAAAATATATCTTTCAGATTAAATTACCTGTGTATAATTTATAAGTAGAGTAGAGTAGATCTTTTAAAGTCTAGTCATTTAAGCTTGAATTAGGTAAGAATTTCGGAATCGAGATACCCAGCTGTAGATCTGTAAATACTTGTACATTGATACCCTGAATTGTCACAAAACCTACAAATGGTATTGACCATATGTAGGTTTTGAGACAACTTTAGGGTGTCAATATACAAGTATTTACATACTTAACAGCTGGGCTATCTCGAAATCCATGGTGAACTTACTATAATGACTGGACTATTAAAGCTCCGCGGATAAAAAGGTTCATCATCGTTATTTCAAAAACAAGTAAAGTTAATGATATTTTAACAATAATATTTGAAAGTAGAGGGAAAAATATACATGGCCAGCTATCTTGATTCTTACGACGTCGCTATCGGGAGATAAACAGCTGGTCACAAAGTGTCCAATTTGACTTTTGCAATTACATTGTAAAAACCATACTAAGTTTATCACAACAGATAACACTTATCAAACAAACACATATTTATCTATGTACCATTCTTTAAAAATTTGTCACCTGGTCACCTAGTCACCTGGAAATGGAACGGTCAGGGGGCAAACAGGTCCAATGTTTTATTTTAAATTTTAAAGGAATTTTACTTAATTTTAATTATAGCTACATTATTCAACCAATGCAAAATATAAATTTCATTGGTACATCTTTTACAGAGATAACACTGTATACAACCTTGATCTGGTATTTAGTCAGAAATAATCAGCAGCATAGTTGAAATAACTATTTATTTAACTTAATTCTTAAAATTGTTTTCTTTAACTTAATTGACTTTTTTATTTGTTATTTTATATTGCTTACAACTTTGTCAGAATAAAGACTCAAATAGTCTATTTCAACCTCACTCCACTTTCTTCCTTATGTGAGCGATTATAAAAGCTACATCTGTTGAATCTAACTTAAAAATAACAATACTTCATATAAAACAATTGAATAACAAACTCTTCTAAATTTTATTAAGGCCTCGTAAACAACAGTACTCACAACCAAAAAACTAACAACAAATAAAAATACTTTTTTATGAATTTTCAAATATTAGATAATTGCTAAAAGTTAAATTGGATACTTTGTTACCCGCCCTACTCTACTCAAAAATAGTACTTACAATCAAAAATACAACACAAAAACAAATAAAAACACTTTTTTATGAATTTTCAAACATTAGGTAATTGCTAAAAGTGAGATTGGACACTTTGGTCACCCGCCCCACTCTACTCAAATAATACAAAAATTTGAAAATAACTTTTAAGATTTTTTCTTTTTTCAAATTTGTTTCTGGAATATGTTTGTGTATTTGTTTTCTCGCTAAGACCATTGTCACTTGTTAGCTTTGATTTTCGTGTTTCCCGCTGCGTGACTGGCTGTCAGATTGGAATTGCCTCTGGACCGCCTGAGGGATTTTCAAAATGCGATGGTTAGTTCTACGCCGTAGGCTCACATGACATATTGGAGATAGGAAAACGGTGCTTATTTGAATGCAATCAACAGTTTTCTTTTTATTCTTTATGGGTACAAAGATATTGCATTAAAGTAATGTATAAAATGATTTCTTAAATATAATATTTATTTCCTTTAATGAATGTGATGGTCAATTCCGTCAATTTATCACCCTGAAGTTTGAGATGCATTAGTTGAAAATCAATTATCGATGAATAAAGCGATTGCTAGCAAATTCTGTTGTGTCTGAACAATAACTATTTAAGTAAACTTATTTTTATATCCCTAAACGCATTACAAAGTTCCACCTTATTTTTTTTAATTTCTTCGCCTGATGGATTCAATTAAAAAACATCACCACATCTGTGTCGGGAATGAACAAAAACTGGAACCCGATAACGGGACGAAGCGGGAGTAAAGTTCGGGCTTAGCCGCGCTTAACCTCCTCCCGCGCTTAACGGCGCGTTTATTGGAGTGCAGCGACACGTAGGCACTTCATTATCGCACGACGTACCACGCGAAATTATCTGTTTGCATTTGCCGAAAAACAGCTTGAACTCTGCCCTTTAAACAGAGAGCTAGAGGATAAAGCGGAAAATTATTAATCAATGGTCAAAATTGAATTTTTGTAATATGATCATAAGATTTATTAACTTGCCGTAGAGTAAATTCTAGTGATCGCAAAAAATTGTCGACCGTTTGGAGAAGTTTCTTTATAATAGTCCAATCATTTAAGCTTAAATTAAGGTAAAAATCTCGGAATTCGAGATACCCAGGTGTAAGTCTGTAAATACTTGTATATTGACGCCAAAAAGTTGTACTTATGGTACACCTACCATATGTAGGTTTGAGACAACTTTTAGGTGTCAATATATAAGTATTTACAGACTTACAGCTGGGTATCTCAAATTTCGAGGTGAATTTAATATAATGACTGGACTATAATAAACAAAAAAAAGTAAAATTTTTCGACCACGTCTTAGCTACGATAAGCGATTGAATTATAAAAATGTATCAAAGTTTAGAATTTTGCAGCGCTTTTGACCGATTCTAATCCGAATCTGTGTCGAAGCATATATATGTACGTGCTGTGATAGTAGGTAGCTACTGATTACAGTTGACTTATACACTTAAATAAAATTCATTCAGCACGAAACCGATAAAATAAAATATTTTAATTAACAAATTTTAATTTATACAATTACATGTATATATTAAAAGTACGCTTGAAAGACATAAATTGAAAAATGTACTGATTATGTTTAGTTAAAGTTGATTATGTTAATTTCTTTTCTTCTTATGTTATGTTGATTATGTTAATTTCTTTTCTTCTTATGTATCCAAACTAATAATTAGGTGTATCACACAAAATAAAATGCATTAGTAATATTAGTAAAAACTTTGGGGTACTATGAAGTGATCGAAGCAATATTTTTATATGATTTGATTCCAGATCTAAAAATGATTTTCCAGCTCCCTCATTACTAGTACAAAGGACGCCAACAATTCCGTGTAATATAAATGCAAATTAGTTGTGTGTGATTATGATATTGCGTGGCATTCGTATTGAATTAGCCCCAAAAATAAGCGTGGGAGATCGCCTCATGGGTGCGATTCGATTCGTAGACATATTTATGTGTATTTTTATTTTAATTCTATATACTTACTGAGAAAAACCTTAGCTTGATTCACAACATCTTTAAACTAAATTCATAGAAACAATAATTATAATACAGAACGAGTCACTAAGAAATTGAGTTGAATCATTGGGTAGACTGATGCCAAGCAGTAATGACATCGGTTTTCACTTGGAAATATAGATAGTCATTTTTCTTCTGATAAAAATAATCCTTGACCGATACTACTGCATCAATGAAAAGGTATATGTAATAAACTGCTATCAACATAGGGATAGTTGGTATCTATAAAACTGAAGTTAGTTTAGGCAAATCATCACAACAATTTATAGAATACTTAAGTTATATAAGTTTCAAATCGTATATAAAAAAAATACGTATCTCCATACAATTCCACAATTTTCTTATTATATACAACACAATATTTGCATACACCCGATCTGATTGAATCCAAATATTCTTTAGATTTTCTTTTATTTTCATTTGATTGTGATATTTTTATTGTTCTCGAAACGTGATATTTAAATAAGCTCGTTCGTGACTGTAGGTTTCTTTGATTAAGGTGTCTGGCGTGACTTTTAGATGTCTCAGACCTTAACTAGAGTGAATTGTTATCGATGTCTGCACAGGCTTTTTCAATTATGTTAAAAAATACAATGGTATTCTCATATGTTGCCAGAAATAAATTACTATTCTAATTCAATGGAGATGGAGATAAAATTAATCATTAGTTTATTTTGAAGCTGCACATTCAATAACTTGACTCCCTGGCCAAAAATAAATTGCCAAATACCAAAAAGTTAGACATTTAACAAACTTGTTTGAAAAACCAATTAAATACCATACTACTTCAATAAACTTTTAATATATATTTTAAAAAGTATAATAAAAAATTTATATAAATTTATATCATGTGCATACTAGTTTTCCTGAGTATGGTTATTCCCCTAAAACAATTTTATGTTTTGCGGTAATATTTTATGACCATTGTGAAATATTCAAGCGCGTTGTATCCACAATAAATTATTACAATAACATGCAATTATATTTCATGAAATTTATATTTCTACATAATTAAGCAATCATTGTGTATTGCATATCCAAAAGTAAATATGCTATTTGATATATCGCAAAAAGTTTTAATGCGATACTATAAACATATTTGGACTTTATTACTTTAGTTTTTTTATTATGCAATAAACTAACTAAGGGTTTTAATCTAGGATCGGTATTTACAGAAAATCGTATATTTTAGCAGTATAGAGATTTTTATTGATTAAAAATTTAATATTTATAATCGAATAATATAATAGCTTTTATAGTTCGAACATTATTGTTGAAAATTTATTCAGTTGTTATTGATTTAATTAATTACAAATATAATATGTATTTGATCAATGACAATTAGTTGATATTTTTGAAGTACAACAATTCAACATTCATTGACAATTTTAGTGTTGCTTGATTAAATTTTCTCATGCTGACTTAAATTCATATTTCTATATCGAAAATAAAGAAGTTTTAGGAACTTTTCTTTTATTTTTATTTGACCTGAGTCGGTTCAGAAATCTCGAAGACAAATTAACACTTTTATAAAGCCAATGTCAATACTAATAAGTATACAAAATTAAATTGTTAAATATAACAGAAATATAATATCTTTAGACTTGCCAAAAATTCTAAAAACTTTTATTCGTAATAAATTTAAAAACATTCACAAAAATACTATAATTGATCAGTTCAGCGTTGATAAATGATTGAAATATAAATATAAATATAAATATAATATTGTAGTAAAGGTGAATTACAGGTCTGTTATAGGAAGTTGTATGGTGATATTTAAGGTTGTATGGTTTTCTCTAACTCAACATTACAAGAATAATTAGTCCAAATGGTGAAAAATAATTATGGATGAATGTAATAAAATAAATATAAAGTCCAGCCATTTCGGATGAGGGACATTTCGAGATAAAATTACTGCCAAATGAGGACAGTAAATTGCAGTATAATTTATGTTAAAAGTATAGAAATGATCGAGTTAAATGAAAAAAAAACGCACCTTGATTGCATTATTGGTTTCCTCTACGATTCATTCTCAAAAAACAGTATCCAAAACGAGGTCACAAGGAAGGTCATAATTTTTCAAGTTTTCTAAATTCTGTAAGGAGCAAAATTGGGCATTTGCTATTAAAACTTAATTTGCATAAGACAAAATATATTCTGAGGATATGATTGTATAAAATAAGCAGTTGTATGTTGCATTAACTTTTTGAAATATGGAAATAATATACTTAATCAATAAGATTTGCTTTTCATCAAAAACGTTTCTTACTTTTTTATATTTGAATATGTTTTTAATGTATTATTACGATTAAAAAATTTCCGAATTTATGGCAAATTTAGACTTTTTTCTCTGTTGTAATTAATAGTACCAATTTATTTCTTTTTTACTTATTAGTATTAACAATTTTAAAATTTTAAATTTTTCCCCGAGATTTCTGAACGTTTTATTGAATTTAATAGATGTTTAGCATAAAATAAATGTAATATATGCTTATGTAAAAAATAAGTGTTATGTGGTGATAGAACTTTTAAGTTTTGTAGTACAAACCTATATTTGCTACTTATTATGTGAATGGCGTATATACTCGTTATAGACTCGATTCGGGCGACACAAAACTGTGCGCACTGTTCCATGTGAGCACCACAGTTATTTACCTATATTTAAATAAAGCAATTAAATTGAACCATTCTCCTTCCTCATTCATTTATAAAAGTCGATATCCAATAAAATCGATATTTTATTAACATTGACTCGATCGGTATCGAGGTATCGCGTGCGGGCGAGACGCTAATTCTGAGCTGAACCGCAAACGGTGGGTAGAGTGCGGTTATGAACGCTAATGAACCGAACTAGTGAATTATGTTATCCATATCCATATCTTGTTAATGTACCCCATGCATAATTTATGACGTAATGCAATGTATAAAGTACTGCACGTATTATTATGTACTAAGCTAATGCCCGCGGATAAAATGCTCTGTGCTCTCTCTTGATAATTTCGAAGAATAGTGCTGCACTTTAATCAGTAAAGTCGACGGTAGAAAAAAAATCGTGAGGCTTCTTCTAGGATAAAACAGAAATGTTATAAAATGCTATGTTAGGAGTCTATCTTTGTATGAGTTGGAAGTAACAAATTGCCAAAAGGCTATGTATTTGCTGTATGATCAGGCGTTTCACACATAAAACTTAATTTCGCATATGTGTTGTCAAAGAGACATCAGAAAGATGCACTCGTAATACAATTGTTTTTTTACTTCTGTGCGTTTTGTAGGTTGGGTTTTAAATTTATAAAGCTTATTTTATCAAATACATAGCTTTTTGACTGTCTGTTACTACCAACTAATACGAAGATAGATTCGTAACAAAGCAATGTCCTTCTTTACAATTCGATTTTATCCAAAATTGGCTCCAAGGTTTCTCAAATATATACTATGGTTTAATAAAATTGGATTCAATTATATAATAGTTGCTATTGGAAATCTATGATCACATACAAAATCTTGACTGCTTGATATGAAGTCAGCAGATTTTGGGATCGTACCAAGAAATAGAAATTCCTTCTTGTTTATACTACAATATACTAATAAATATGAAAATAGATCCGTAAAATAGCAATAGCATAACATTTTATTTTATCCGAGAATTGACCCCTCAGTGTCTCGAATATATACTATGATTTAATAAAATTTTATTATGTTCAATTATATAATAGTTGCTATTAGATAGCTATAATCGCAAGCAAATTTCTATATTATTATATTGCTTGACATCAAGTTGGCGGATTTTGGGATCGTACCAGGAACTAGAAATTCCTTCTCGTTCATACTACAAGATACTGTTAGCTAATATTATAAATCTTTTTGGACAGTTATTTTGCATAAAAATCTGAGTTGGAACGATTTCTCAGTTTATAAAAAAAAATTGGGAAAAAATTCAATGTTGTATTTATTAGATTTCTAACGGTAGCGTTTTAAAAGGTTATTTGAAAAATGAGTTAAATTCTATTTATTATCTTCTATACAAATGCTCTATTATTCTATTACCAAATATTTTTATAAAGTTCCCGGAAACTATAAATTATCAAATCAAATCATCATAACATGTGTACAGTAGTAATTTATTTATAAGCGTTAAATTTTATATTAGTTTCTGTATCGTAGAACATTATCGGAATTTTTATATGTATATATATATATATATATATATATATATATATATATAATAAACGTCCTACAAATTACTTTCCTATTCATTTATCGATTTGCTCAGACATATATTATTCTGACATCGTTTTTATATCATCAATCAGTCTTTAAAGAAAGGACGCAACAAAAATATTTCCGGGGTTAATATACAAAAATATTAACCTGAAATTGTATTATTTCTTAGTTTACTTATATGAAAAATTATCATAAAAATGTATGATACTATCATACTTGGACCTCCAATTACTGGATTAAAAAAAATTTTTTTTGTATCATCCCTTATTTTTGTAATGAATCGGTGTGTGAAAATTTGAGCGTTGTTAATTTCAGGACTATTTGCAAGTATAGGAACTTATTGCAATAATTTCCGCATATATAAACTAATAATAATTGAAATTTATTTATAATACTACATTAAAAATATTATACATCAGCACACATTCTCATTTACCATTATGTAAATATTAGTTCACTCGGAGTGTAAAATTCTGCTCGGAGGTGTGTATCGTTCTTATTTATTCCTAACTAAAGGAGCTTATTATAATTATTTCTGAATATATCGAATATTTTATTCAAAAATTAATTCGTAATGCCTTCAAAATATTTCATGCAAGCAATATTAATTCGTTCGTTTAGAGCGGCGCATGCAGCAGATGCTGCACTTTCGCGTTCATTACTCGCAAAGGAGCAATGATGCAAAACTATGATGCTGTACGAAGGAAATTCAAATTGAAAATATTTTGCATTATAAGATATTATGTTTAATGAAATTTACCTACTTTACCAAAATTAGGTTTGCAAAATTCACTTAAAATTAGACACAAACAGTTTGTGATTTAAACCTTCCTATTTTCATTTCTGTGGGCATATGGAGGTACACTACTAGACAGGTAGACAGGAAATTAGGTACACAGATAGAAATATAGAAAGAGTGATTAGTAGACAAAATGATAAGCAGGTTGACAGAAATACAGGTAGATAAGTATTTCAGGTGAACATATAGAAAAGATACAGATAGGTTGAGAATTTAAATGTCAGACAGGTAGATGTCGATGGTGCTAGGTAATCAAAGTAAAGACAAAAGTCAGAGAGGTAGAAAGATAAACCATGGTACCAATGTAGGTAATCAGGCAAACAGGCAAAAATATAGGCAGATAGACAGTTAGATCACGTATAAACTTAATATTGATTAAAAACCAATATACTAATTTGCAACCAAAATAAACCGAACTACAACCAAAATAACCGAGAAACCCAAATAACCCAAAAACCCAAATAACCAAAAAACAGAAATAACCAAAAAACCCAATTAACCAAAATAACCAAAAAACTGAATTAACCGAAACAACCAAAAAACCGAAACAACCACAAAACCAAAATAACCAAAAAATCGAAATAATCAAAAAACAGAAATAACCAAAATTACTAAAATAACCAAAGTAACCAAAAAATCAAATTAACCGTTTTGATCAACCGAACCGATTTGGTTATTAGTTTTTTTGGTTTTTTGTTTTTTTTGGTTATTTTGGTTTTTTGATAATCTGGGTTTTGGTTATTTCGGTTGAATTAGTGTTTTAAATACTTTGGATATTTTGTTTTTTTTGGTTTTTAGTTCTTCGGTTATTTTGGTTATTATGGTTTTTGGGTTTTGGGTTTTTCGATTATTTTGACTTATTGGATTTTTTGGTTTTTTGCTTATTTCGGTTAATTTCGTTTTTTGGTTAATTTGGTTTCTTGGATTTATTATATTTTTTCGTTTTTTTGTTTTCTTTTCGATATTTTGGTTTTCGATATTTTGTTTTTTTATTTTTTTATTCTTTCATTTTTTTTTACATCCTGAAGGATAAGTTTATGTTTTCGTCAAAAAATCAGGTTCCCTAATTTTATGTTTTCTCGACGTTTCGAGCCATTCTGAATCGAATGAGACCAAATTTGGGAAAGTATGAGTGTGTGTTGTATGTGAAGAGATTTTTGACTTTTGGCCCTGAAATAGATGACTCCACTTAAGTTGAAAAAAAAACATCCCATGTAATTTGTGACAAAATTGGAAAATGTTTGTGTATAAAAGAATATTTGAATTTACCTTAAGAACAACAGCTTTCATTTCAACAATTTAAAATCATTCTATAAAACACAATAACTTGGGTAGAGTAGTTTTGTTTGAAGATCAAACAATACGTTCCATGAAATAAGAAGAAATATGCATTTCCTTTTGCTAAAACTTCTGAGCAGATTTTGAATTTTTTTTATTGTGGTATTGTTTTTTGTTTTTCTGTGATATACGTTCAAATTTTTCATTACACTGAGTTTTTTCCCCAACCCTGTGCTAAAGTATGCCATAGGTTTACTCCGACCGAAGGCTCATGGAGCCTTTGGGAAACACAACGTTGCTGCGCGCCATCACATGGGCGAAGATAAACGATGAAAAATGGTTATAATAATAATAATAAATATCCCTATAGTTCTGAACGGACTTCTGAATATTTTAAAATGACTCTGTGATTTATTAGATCCTATCGCAACTTCATAAGGAGGTGTCTATTGAAAAATATGCTAACGCAAACTTATAAACAGTATGATAAATTCAGATTCGCGATGACTGTGTAGTCGGAGGAAGGAAACAAAGTTGGTGAAAAGTTGCATTTAAATGTTTTCAAATGAAAATATTTTTCATATTGCAGATAAATGCATATTTATATTTTTATAGAGGGTAAGGCGGGGCTTAAAGACAACAGGTGGTAAACAAGTAAAGTTAAGTATTTTCTAACAACGATATTTAAAAGTAGAGGGGAAAATATGTATAACCAGCATAACCATAAATCACCTTGATTTTTACGACATCATTGTCGGGAGATAAACAAAATAAAAAGTATTTTTCAACGTTGTTAGTGTTCTAGTTGTGAGCACTGTTGTTTAGTTAACTTCTACGAGGTCTGTTCAAAAAGTACCCGGAATTTTCGTTTTTTCAAAAAAATATTTATTTATTCGTCTACATTAATGTGGTCCCCTTCAAAGTAGTCCCCCCCAGATATAATACACTTATGCCAGCGTTTTTTCCAATTTTCGAAGCACCCTTGATATTCACTTTTTGATATGTCCTTGAGCACTCTCAGCGATTTTCTTCAATCGAGGAAAACCGCCGTCCTTTCATGGGTCTCTTCAACTTTGGGAATAGGAAAAAGTCACACGGAGCCATATCTGGTGAATTTTTGCACTTTGCAACACTTTATTTCATTTTTTACGCAAAATTTAATACAAATTCTTTGACTTTTCAATTCTTCCATTGTAAAAATCGCCGAGCTCAGAAAAACACGTCGAACCTTAGCGACTACCACAGACAAAGTAAACAGTGAATATAGCTGAAAATTTCATCATACTTTAGGGGCATGTATACCAACACAATAAAAAAAAAATTTTGACAATCAGACACTCCAGACCCGCGAAATTTAATTATTAGTAATTCCGGGTACTTTTTGAACACACCTCGTATAATTAACTTCCCGAAGGAGAAGTTTATGTTTTCATCAAACAATCCGATTTGCTAATTTTATGTTTTCTCGACGTTTCAAGCCATTCTGAATCGAATGAGCCCAAATTTGGAAAAAGTATGTGTGTGTGTATGTAAACAGATTTTTTGCCGTAAATCGACGTTTTCTCAAAAACGGTTCGACCGATTTGAAAATTTTAAAAGCTATTTGATGTATCTCGATGAGAGCTAGCGTTTCTGAGTTTTGTGCGACGATCGTCCAAGCCGTTTCTTTATGAATAGCATTAAGTGAATAATTTTTCGTCCACGTTTTAGCCCGCAATTCTGATTCGATTCTGAAAATTCAAAAACCGTTCGATAGATATTGGTTGGGAATCGTGCTGAATAGTTTTTATAGAGCTCGGCGGGGCCGTTTTCTTGCAATAAAGTTTTAAAAAAAAACAATTGACGATTTTTATGATTTTTTTTAACGTTAGATATCATAGTCTTCTAGATCATACTAAAATATTACCGCCCTGCGACAACTCTAGCTTAAAAAATTTGTCAAAGTTTGCAAAAATTGGTATCGTTTTTTGGCATTTGTCAAAATTAGACTTTTTATCGACGTTTGCTCAAATACGCCTGAACCGATTTCAGAAATTTAAAAGCCATTCGATGTATCTCTATGAGCACTATAGTTTTTCAGTTTTGTGAGACGATCTGCCGAGCTGTTTTTTTGTAATTTGCAAAAAAGTGTTAAACTTTTCGTCCACTTTTAAGCTCATTCTACCGAATCGATTTTAAAAAAATCGAAAACTGTTCGAAAGATTTAGTTAGTTAGTTTTAGGTGAAAATCTACCGAGCCGTTTTCTTATAATTAACTGTTGAAAAAAGAAATTTAAGCCGATTTTTATGAAACATTTTTAGGCGATGTATATCATGGGCTTATAGAACTTACTGAAATTTTACGGCCTTACGACAAGTAGTTCAATCTTAAAAATTCATCAAAGTTTGAGAAAATGAATAGTTTTGTTGACGTTTGTTAAAATTAAAATTAGACGATTTACTTGGTATAACAACAGAGTACTTGATCTTAATGAACATACTAAACCAATAAAGTCCTACGGAAACTGGTTCAACTACAAAAATTGTTGATTTTTGAAAATTTGCTTTTAGAAAATACTCCGAGTTAACGTGATCGTTCGTGTTCAATTATGTGTAATAAATCCTCTCGGAATACTTCTAATCACTCATAAATTAATTTGTTTATTATTGATTAAGTCGATTATTTACACATATCTGGAAGTTCATGTAACTTGCCTCAAGAATAAATACCAATACCAACTAGTTTGACATTTTATGAGATGTATTGTTAATTCTATGTTAGAATCAACAGTTTTTTTAAAATAACCTCTATAACTGCTTACGTGTGTGAAGGGCGTATAAAACAGCATATTCCAAATGGGACTTTAGGAGCTATATGTAATAGCTTTACCAACAGAATAAAAATTTGTTCCGCTGAAAATTAATCTAAATCAATATTAGTACCATTGTAGATCACCAATATATATATATATATATATATATATATATATCCATATATATCTATCCCAGTACATTTTGCCGTCGCCCGAGTGCGGCAGCGGCAGCGGCAGTCTCTATGGTGATACCGGCGGTACAACATGCGACTATTATTTACTGCCAAGGGACACACTCGAATGTGCGCGGACTTGGAGCAGAAATTGTTATATACGGTTATTTAGAAATCGATCCATTCTTATGACTGTGCATTCCTTTTCTTTATTGAATAGAACAGGCGAGGGAAGTGGGAAGTAGTTTTGATTCATTTAGGCAAGCCCCGGTATCGATATATCAGACATGGTAATCGAAATATCTATAAGATGTGGGAGAGTTATTTAGTTCATTACACATAAAAACCAGTGGGGCGCATATCATCGTGCCTTGAGGCAAATTGCTGGAATTTTCTGTACCGTAATTAAACATTCAAAAAATAAAAATAATCGGTCAACAAAAATGTCTATGAACAAATATTATAAAAACTAGAATTTGCATTATTTGTTCCTTGTGGACAAAATGTGAAAGCTTATGAGATTAGACGACGTTGTTTATATATGTTTGAATAAAATATATATAAACAAAATTTAATTAAACGGACTTATTGTTAAAATGAACATATTTTATTTCAAATGCATCAATTTCTCGTTCGCGAAATATATGCACTGAGTTAATCATTTTAAATTTTTAGTTTATCAGCTATACAAATACAAAAAGTATTAAAATTTTATTTAAAAAAATACTACAGACATGGGATTCAAACCCGATCAGTCTTGACTTTCTTCTCTAGTAACGCAAACGAAAATTGCAGTGACGTGCCAACCAACTCAGCTATAACCACATGCTCACGCACAACGTTATGATTTAATCGGAATTTCTACACTTTTTGCTTTGTATCTTGAAAACGAGTGGACCTGCCTATACGAAAAACTGATCAGTACGTCTCCACATCAATACGAATCGTAAGGATGTATAAAAATTTTTATTTTTGATTTTATTGCGATTACTGTAACCTACCCTGCGGGAAGTTAAATATGTTTAGATCGAATTTCCGTAAAAAATATTTATTTTAAATTTTATATCAGAATTTTTTTACATTTTATAATGAATTCGAGTAAATTGCTCAAACGATCTTAATATACATTTTAATTTTTCAAGTTCCCGAATGAAAAAGTTAATGTTTTTGCCACAAAATTGTATGAAGTCTATACAACTTGTCTTAAGGCAAAATGACACTTACAACTAGTCACATATTCATTTATTACTTTCCTAAAATTTCAACATAGTCTTCTGAAAATTGCTGCACTGTATTTTCAAGATTCAATAAAATTTCAATATAAACTTTATATAAAAACTAAAAAATAATTTTTTTTATATAATAAATAATGGTATGCTTTTGCACTTTTTTACTATTTCTATCAAAAATGTAGTTTTCTCAAATCGTAGTTCATGAAATTTTAAAGCAATTTTACCTAATACACATTTACTGCCTAATTATGCTTATTAAATAATACATCAGATTAAAGTTATATTTTGAAACTTGATAATTATGCTTTATACACACAAATACATTAGTTGCATCTTTGACTCTTTCGCAAATAACGTGACAATTTTTTTTTTTTTTTTGAATTGCGTAAAGAAGATTTTGACCAAAATTTAATTCAAGTATATTTATTGTAAAATTAATACATTCAAATAACTGAATATGAAATAAATTTTCTATTCAAAGTTCAAATCTTCTGATTCTGATAAATTCAAAATAATAAACTAGAACAATACTTGACAAGTTGATCGATCATCATAATTTCATATTTAAGTATGACAGTGTTATAATGCAATAAAATTTACTTTATTCATTGATGCTTTTATTATATTTATTCAAATGTTTAAAATCACATACCATTAGTATTTGCAAAAAATATGAAATAATTGTTACATTCAGTTCCAGCCAATTTAATTAGAGATATAGTCCACAAGTTTCCTTCACTTTCCAGGATTGAATCCTCCTTGATTTAAATAATCATCGTCGTATCCTGATCCAACTAGTTCTCCGTTGGCACAGGCATCTCCTCCTAAATTTAGACAATTCCTTTTTCTAAAAAGTGCATATTGGTATGGATTTAATGCCAAAAATTGCTGTTGATTTAGGAATTTTTGCCTGGCTCTGAATTGTGATATTTTGTTATGGAATGAACGTTTTCCTGGATTGTTGCCTTGATTTAGGTAGTCGTCATCTAATCCTAGAGTAGATAGTAAAAATAATAGATGTAGATGATAAAAAATATGGAAAATTGTTGTCTCCAATATTATTTTTAACTAATGACAAAAATTAATTTTTACCTGATCCTGGTAAAGATCCATTGGAACAATTGTCGTCTCCAATATTAAGACATCTCCTGGACGTTCGTTTTCCTGGATTTGGGCCTTGTGTTAGATAATTAAAGTCCAAACCAGAACCCATAAGATATTGGTATGGGTTATTTCTGTGAAAAGTTGGTCTAAAATTCCAAGATCTTTTTCCAGGATTTGATCCACCATTCAGGTAATCGTCATCGATACCTAAGGAATGAAATATGGAGAGTAAAAATTAATTTTTAGACAACAATTTATTTAATAAAAATAATATGGTCGGTCTTTGAAAGTGAAGTGAATTATTATAATAAATAAATTGATCTTCTACCTGATCCTGGTAAATCTCCAGTGGAACAACTATCACCTCCCAAATTCAAACATCTCTCATCCATCCCAATAGATCTTTTACCAGGATTATGTCCTTCTGTCAGGAAGTCATTATCATTTCCTGATCCAATGATGTCTTCTTCCAAAAGCCGAAATCTAGCAGCAATTTCCGCATTTTTTGCATCAATTACTTCCACATCATCAGATGGACTTCTAGTAGGTTTTGTAGAAACTTGCAAAACTATCGATGACACTGCCAGTAACAACAATATTGTTTTCATCATTTTCAAAAGCTGAATTTACGTTCAATTCTGAATTATATTCGAATCTGTTTGACAATGGTTGGAAATCTGATATTTATATAGTGAACCCCGGCACGGTTTGGATTTTTATCAATTGTAATTGAATAAATATATGATTAATCCGCATATGTCCAATTTTAATTAACTCGTGGATATTAACAACGATAATGTTACAAAAAGCTCATAATACAATATTGGTCTATGATTGCTTATATAGTTATAGGGTGGTACAAAATATCAGGTAAATGATGTATATAAATTTTCTAGAATTTAAACGTAATTCACTGTTTAAAAGGAAATCCACTGTATAAGTCAGATTATTACCGAAGATAACAATTATTTATTTATAATATGAATGTAATTATTCTAGTCGTTATCCAAAATTACAAAACCATACTTTTAGACTCTTTAAGCTTTGTTCACTCTTGTATTCTTCAAGTAACTTTTACATATTTCTAGATAATTTTTAAAACTATTTATTAAGAGTCCACTCCTGCGTGTTACTATGAGTAATATATGTTACTCTAGTACTTGAAATTAAATTAATTTTAAAATATTTTTTTATTGAAATTTTATCACAACATAAAAATAGTTCTCCAATGAATTGTCTGATATAAATGTCGATTGCCATCATAATTGTCTGGCAAACCGACTAGCTATGAAAATTATAACGTCATGAAAGAATTGCAAGTGATGTATAATTTTCATTCAATTTCCTCAAATTGTATGTTTTTTTCTATAAACGCCCTGTGCCGATGATAAAATATGATCATCGCACGCAACAATTGCTGTCGCAATAAATCGCCATGCTCATAGTTTTCATTAAATTTAATTAAGCCTCGAACCATGCGATGCTTTTTTGTCAAAGAGCCTGTCACGGGGAAATTTTTTTAAAAAAATTGTATGAAATTTTAAAAGACACTTGTCTAATATATATACCTTATCCAGGGGTCAATTCTACGATAATATAATATTGTGGTAACGCTAACGGTTCTATATTTGTATTAGTTGACAGTAAAAACTATCAAAACGCTGTTTATTTGCTGTGCGATCAGGCGTTTAACACATAGAACCTAACTTCACGTATGTGTTATCAAAGAGGCATCAGAAAGTTGCACTTATGATAAAATTGTTATTTACGTTTATGCGTTTTGTATGTTAAGTTTTAGTGTGAAATGCCTAAAAGCTCCGCAAATGCAAAACGTTTTGACAGTTTGTTACCACCAACTCATACGAACATAGACCCGCTTTATCGCATTATCATTACATTTCCATTTAATTTAGGAATTGGCACTTAAGTTCATTATATTTTTTATAATATAACATAATAGTTTAAAACAAAAAATGATAATTATTTAGGATAAATAATTATAATAAAAATTAAACTTATCAAAAAATAGTCTGTCCTCCAACGTGTGGATTAAATTTTATTATTTTGCCTATAAAAATATTAAAAAAAATATTTCATTTATTTTCACAACTATTTTAATTCCATTATAAAAACGTGAAATCGTTCGTAATTTTTCAATTTACCCGGCTATATCGAATTAAAATATTGAATTGGAATATTATCGGTCGTTAGCTCTTGGACTAATTACATTCCGTTGTTCGAATGAACGCTCGAGATTAATCAATTTTATTTATTTAATAATTATTCGCTTTGGTCGCTACTCACTCATACAAATAGAAATTAAATAGGGGAAACTAGAGTGATAGTGAAATATTTTGTTTTCTTGTATTGAATTTTGTCATAGTTAAGATAGACTTTTTTATCTGTTTAAATTTCACCCAAAAAGGACGAAAAATACATGTTGCATAAAATAAAACTAATTGCTGGTAATTAACTACTAATGTTTAACTCACAGCAAAATAACAAACAACTTATACAAGTAACTTTAAGTAAATTATTAGAAGAAATCAAAATCTATAAAACTTATTTGTAGCTCTTTAAAAGTAATGCGGTCTACAGATCGTGTTAATGTAGGACGCTGACTCAATGCAATGATGGAAACTTGTTTGTACAAACATACGTACTCGTACTTCATTTTTTATTCCCAGTCTCTCCTATTTATGCGGTTTTTAATCAGAACATCCTGAGTTTACATATGTTTTACTTTGCCTTTGATATCAAGCAGTAGTGACATCAGTTTTCATTCTTTAAAAGAAATGCGGTCTACAGATCACGTTAATGTAGGATGCTGGCTCAATGTTTTAATGGAAACTTGTTCGAACAAACATACTTTATCTTTCTTATTTGGATCCAATCTCAAAATCTGTACCCTGGAACAACTGCACCCAGTCCCTTCTACTCCCTTCCCTTCGTCTCCTTCTAAATTTGAGTTTCGGTTAGCCCGATATGAAGCAGTATTTACATCAGTTTTCACATATAATATATCGAAATTCAGACATGATTTTTTTTTAATTATTGGACTTTCAAATATCAAATCGAAACCAGATATGATTTATTAACGCATAAAATTATACAAACTATTTCCTATATATAGAAAAGCAGATTTTTTCTTTTATATAGTAAACATTTTATATCCTAACCTAATTGTTCTTGCATTAAATCAGTTAGGAATTGGAACAACAAAAATACTAGCATTTTTTAAAATAATTGCTGATTTGCTAATGTTTTAATTATATATTTTCCATTGTGCATAAAACACATATTGTTCTACAAAATTTTCGATAAAAATTACAAGTAATATTATAATTATTATTAAAAGTTGGTGTTTATATTTACGTGTATTTTGTTTCAAATATTAAAAAAGCAAACTATCATAAATTTATTTTTCGATAAGCTCAAAGTGAAAATTGTAAAAAATAGGATTAGCAAATAATATATTCATATCAACTTGCAGGTTGAAAAAAATTGTTGTATTTTACGTCAATATATTTTTTTCGTATTGAATTTTACATAAATAAGTTTTATATAAGATAATCAATAGTTACATACTTTATGATGTTGCAATAACTAATTAAACCAAAGGTACTACACGTCACTGGTCACATTTACTGGGCGATCATATTATTCTGTTGTACCCTAAAATATAAATTCATTTATATACACGTATATATATATATATATATATATATATATATATACATTTGTGTATTATATGTCCGTTTTTTATCGCGGTAGGCCATACGCCGCTCGAATATTGATTGCTATTTTACATACGCAATCTACCTACAATACAATAGAAGAACAGGGGTACATAGTATTAAATTTGTATTAGTATTTATTTCCATACAAACAGATTTTTTTCCATTTTGATTATTGATTCGAGCCGTTTGTTTATTATGCGTATTTATTATTTAATCAAAATTGTTTAATACCGTTGTCAATGACAGTCGACGGTTCAATGGAATTATTCAATTAAAATAATCTTCATGTGTTATGAAACAAGGAGAAACGATTTGACAACCGTCATCGTTTGTTTTCATTTTTTTATATAACAATGGAAAAAGATTTAAAAAAATAAAATTCGAATTTGAAAGCTGAAACATCGAAACCAGGCTCAATTATTTTAGTGATGGTATTTCTAATTTTTCCTTGATTGGTCATTTTTACAATATGATAAAAGAAACTAGTAGTAGTACATTTATAAATGTCTAGAGTTACACACAAATGTAAGTTTATCATCATTAAATATTTTAATAGAAATCTTTAATATGAATACCTGTGAATACCTGTTACCACGCAGGTACCTTCGTCCATTATATTACCTCATAAAGTTGCGTTAAATATTCTCAGCTAGTGCACGCAGTTTATTACGGTTAATTTAATAGATCCAGTGCTGAATTCATTATTATTTCCATCAACCAACCCTTCTTCTTCATTCCAAAGTTTACAGTCTGAGAGAAAACTAGGCCGACTTGCTTTATATTTCATACATCGTTCATTAAAGAAAGGACAAATTCGAGTAATGTTCATATTTTAATTAAAATAAAAAGACTTGCTTTTTTTTAAGATAAGATAATATTAGGAAATGCATTTTTATCCGGAGAATAAGTTTATGTTTTTGCCGGAAGCGAATCGAACCAAATTCAGAAGGCACTTCTAGTCAATGATAATTTTATAACATTTAAATAATATACATTTATAAAAACCTTGACCGATCAGTTGCGTCCCCTTGTTACTTGCTTACAAAATATTGTCAGCACAGTTGCCAAAAAGTTTCTGTGTTTTGAAATCACGACCCGGGTGCCAAAGTAACCGGGCCGTTGTCGCATGTTTCAGGTGTCGAAGTAATCATTTAATAATTGCCTTTTTTTATTTTTTCAGGTTGTGATTTCTTGTAAACACATCAAAGATTGTGTTGACCCATGGATGACTTAGATACATCCAAACATTATGAGGGGTAAGTGCTATACATTTTTTATAGTTATTTGCAATTTTGTATAAAATGAGAAAGTGTAGATTTTTGTGTCCAGTATCTTGATTACATCCTGTCGTTCGTTAATTTGATTTGAATTTTCATTTAAATCTATTTTGACATTAAACAATATCCTTAATCTTAGCTGCTTAGCAAAGCATGGCTATGGTTTTCTCCCAGACGAAGAGAACTCTCCTAGCGTTTAATCATTAAATATTAGAAGCGGTTAGAAGCATAACTAGAAGCTCTAGCAGAACCGAAAGCATAGCCTTGTGTTTAGGAATTTACTTTACTTACATTTGTGTTCCATTCCATTCATAATCAGCTTGCGAAAACTTGTAGATCGTATATAGATGCGTGCATTCGGCATAGTAGGAGAGACTGGATACATTTGTGCGTCTAATTTACTAGTTAGCTAAGAGAAAAGTAAACGAAATGGTAATTTGAACTATGTCTTCCTTATACTTTACCTCAAAATCAGTATAGTATACCACAATGTATTTATTTCGGTACAACATGAGAAGAAATTGGGTTTGAAATTAAGATTCATTCCTATGACATTGGTTTTTGGGATTGCAAGTTCATGTACTGCAAGTTTTTGATATTGTGACGTATCCAAAATGATGGGTATGCATGTATACATTCGGTTGTGTAAGGCTTGTTTGAATATCTTTTATCCAATCTGGATGGTTCAAATGTGGTTGATTCTTATTTACAATACCTTCAGGTTTTAATTAAAGAGAAATGTATCCACTTGAATATATTTGATGGGAGTAAACCTCATTTCAAATAAGGCATAAAATTTTGTCCACAACATGAATGCATGTCTATATGTATCTAACAATGTATTTTACACCTTTATATCAAATTGTTATAAAAACTAATGGTGTATGGCATCGTGCCTTAAAATTAAATGTTTCTTTTAAAATAACTCCAAGCGAACGAATTTGCCCGTACCTTAATATTTGCTTACACAATACGGCACAGTCTGCACTGCCATCAAAATATTATCGATAAGAATTAAAATCAACTACACTTCTACACCACCCAGAGGGCAGTTCTATCTGACATATCGATATATCGATACAACTTCAATCGGGTTTGTTTACAAGCCGAAGTTCTTATCTGTACTATGTATATTACTATTGTCTATGGTCTATGGATAGTTGACGTTAAGGCAAATTTTGAGCTCTCGAATTCATTCAGTTGCCTGCATTTGGCAGGCTCAACAGAGGCGTTCTGACCCGAGGCGCTATTGCATCTCTGATATGGCATAACAAATCTTTCATCACAAAATCATAGCAACATGTGGTCATCCATTTGCCCCATTTACCAAACCATGAATAATTTCAAACTAATTCCGACGATCTCTTAATCCAGTTTCAACTAAAATTCTCCATCGTCGGTCATTAATTTCCAATTTTGTACCTTTTGAAGCAATAAATAAACAAAGAGGTTTGAATTTTGCAATGGGACCAGCGTCGCCGCCACAGGTTGCCTAGCGAAAACCCATATGGGACTATTAGAGAAGACTTATTCACAATTTCGCAGATATATCCTCCTTATATAGAACGTACAAAACCCTCTTTGGATAAATATACATAAACATATTTACTTATTCACCGCGCTTTAGTCCCAAAAGCCAACTCCCGAGGTAAATAAATTATATGTGAAGAGAAGCAAAAACAACATTGAAAGCGCCAGTAGTAGAATGTACACATAAACGGATGATGGAACTTACAGATATATCGTAGGGGACACCGGGGTAAAATAATAAAAAAATAATCTCTGAGAGTTCTTACCAATATCTGGTGATTTGCTGCGTCGTTGTAATGAATTTCATTAAGGCGTTATCTTACGTGAATGCCATGGCATTCATTGTCATAAATTCTTTAGCATTCAAATTTTACAGTCAATTATTTTATATTTAATTCTATACATCCAAAATGTTTTCCATAGTCGATTGCTCATTGGAACAATTTTTACAATTTGTTTTTTTATTCATTTATTTACTTTTTATTATTTTTTTTTAATTTTTATTAATTTTTGTGAATATTATTATTAGTAAGATTTTTTATTATTATTATTATGTGTAATTTAGCCATATTACTCATAGGGTGTGTAAATAACTCTGATTGTTTTATAATTTTGAAAATAAAAAAAAATCTATACAACCTGACCTCTTGTAAATTTTATACCTGTCAAGATAGTAACTAATTTAATAGGAATTTTTAAATTACCTTATTTTTTTTAGTAGTCAGTAATTAGCTTGGACAATCAAATAGATAAGCACAAAAAAGATGCTTCTTACTGGAAGTGAATGCTATAGCATTCATAGCATAAAACAATTAAAATATGAAAATCTGACTACCTCGATAAACGGTGTTTAATCAAATTTTCGATATCACAACCAATTTAAAAACATGTGGTGCATGGCATCGTGCCATAAGGCAAATTGCTAGAACTTCCCGTACCGAAAACTAAATTATTGAAAAAAACTTTGAAAATCTTTAAAAGAATTAGATTTTTGAAAGAAATTGACTTTTTTGAAAAAAAATAATTTAACATATTTTTAATTTTTTTTTCGAAAATTTTGAAATTTTTGTTTAAGCAATCGTCTAACGTGTAATCAATGTACCGAACACAAAATGTACACATGCACACACACATACATCCATTTTTTTCTAAGGTATGCCAAAATGTTCAGAAACCACTAAAACGTGGAGATTAATAAAAAAATTCATTTTCGATTTTTTTGCGATTACTATAAATTACTCTACGGGAAGTTAGTAAACTTAAAATTTTCTTTCAAACTTAAATATTAATTATTGAAAATCAAACAGTAAAGGAAATACTAAAAATTTAATTTACCAAATACCTATTTTTAGCCATTAATATTAATTTTTTATACATTTTTGTACATAACTTCAAACAGTTTTTTAAACCTTTTTGAAAAACAATATTGTCATTTTCCATATTACCAATTACAATTGCATTTGTTGATATTTGCTTGAAAAATAAGATTTTTGTTAAAATATATATAAAATATAAATATGAAAAAATATATATCTGCAAAAATTTATTGATCACACCAACTTTTTTTTGTAATGGATACCATCAAGAAATAACTGTGATTTATCGACAAATATACTCGTCATGCAAAAGTACTAGAATTTTGTGTAATTACACAAAATTCTAGTTCTTTTTCATTAGAATTTTGTGTAATATAATTGATAATATGCTGTTTAATGTGAAAGTAAAAAAAAATACATTTTCATGTTTAGAATATTTTAAAGTCTGTATAAAATAAGTAGTTGTGTCATTTAACCTTAAGGCAAGTTGTATGAACGTCTCGAAATGTGAAAATGAAATAGTTAATAATGAAAAATTAAGATCAAGCTGTTTAGTTTACATTTTCCTACTGTTTATTGTGAAAATTGTTTTTGCTTCTTACCAAAAACGGTTCTTGCCTTTTACATTTGCATGTATAATATTTTATTGGAATTAATTCGTTTTTAGTTTAATACGTATGTAATATATGCTTACATTCACTAAGGAAAATGAAGTTATAAAAATGTTCAAGTTTGTATTATTATTCCATAGTTTTCAGCCGATATTTTACAAAGGCTACTTACTATGTGATTGACGCATATGCTCTTTATAGACTGATTATGATTCGGGCGACACCAAACTGTGCGCATTGTTCTATGTGAGCGCCACATCCAACTGGTTAAATAACAATATAACTTGTATGTGAAATTAAAAACAGTGTCGTGTTCCTACATTTTCCTCTACATTTAATATGCTGACGATATTATTACTTACTTGCTGAACGGCCACGCCGACTGTTATTTGTCTAACTGGCATCGGCAAATCGCACATAATATATTTGGAATTGGAGGGTTTTTAGATCCTTTATCAATTTACTTTGCGCAGTTTACGTTTATTTACTTTCGAAGTATATATTTAGATGATGATCGTACTCATTTTGATTGAAATATAATCTACACTTTTCGACTAATGACGCAAATACATGAGGACGTAAATCTCGTACTGTATTTGCACAACGGAATGTTTACTTTAAGTTTCAAAATTCATTAAGGTCTTATAGAAGACAAGAATTTAAAATATTCTAGAAGTCGATAATAAAATAAAATTATTATACTGGATTTGTATTTTGGTGAGATTCACTGATTTTTTATATTTATATTTTTATATTTAAATAATTTATATTTTTATGTATTATTTTTTATGTAAAACCTATTTAGGCGCGACTAGGGAGTAAATCTGTGAAAATGCAACGGAAGTTGCGTCACGCCCGAACTGTTCGTCATTCGATTTCGATGGAATCATTTTATCTTACATCGTACTACAAATCTTGATTTAATAAAAATGCCTGAATTCAAAGAATAATTTACCCTGTCCCTCGTAAATAATTATAATAAAACAAATGAAACGTTTGTGCTGTATACTAAACGTAAGTTTATTGAAATTATTTCTATATTATTCATAATTTCTATAAATATTTGAAGTTATTAAAATGGAGAATATTTTTATAGGCAAGACAATTATCACAGCTGCTCAAAGAATGAGATTGCGTCGCCAGCGAAAAAGTTAAACAAAAATACAAGCAGTCAATGAATGTATGTTAATTTTAACTACATGAAGTTCTTCAAACACAATTACATGATGAGTGAAATTGTGAATAAATTATTTATTTAGACGTTCTTCAACATAATACACTGTGTGAACGAATATTATATAATTTATTAATCAGCAATTACTTCATTCCTTTAATAATGGTTTATTTCTAAATGCTAATTACAGTGACAAACCGATCATGTCATATGTGAAGTATGACTATAATTACATTATTGTTTTCAAATATTATAGATATTTTTAATGCTATAATAAATATATGATTTTTAATTTATTATTATATAAATATGTATAATGGTTGAGATTAATAAATGTGTGCATCACGAGTGTTACTATATTACTAATATACATTATTCAAAATTTTTATGTGATGTATTTATTTTTACTTCAATAATCGTACAATAGCAAAAAAGTTTTACTTCAATCGCGTCTGAACCTTACGCGCACTCTTTTTTTAATTTTTTTTCTTCATTTCATTAGTATAAGGTACGAGAAAATTATTTAAGTAAAAGATAAAATAATTTTGATATTTGAGTATGAGTATTTTTTCAACATTTTTTCAAAGAGGTCTTGAAATTGACATAACATTGTATTGATATACCTACATTTTATATTTATCGAAATCTTGACGATCAAAACAATTTTATATGATTTTGTTGTTTCTTTTGTATTTTGGAGTTAGATGCACTGAAAAATTCCTATTTGAAAATCGTCAACCTAAATTACCTTCAGAAAAATTCCTACAGTAATAAATTCTACTTAGGCAACTGGTAGGCAATATTGTATTAATAATTAATATAATTTATATTTTGATTTGGATTTTTCAAAATACAAACTATTTCTCAGGTGTTGTGCAAATAGTGTTGCAATCGTACACCTGAAAAAAGTATTAGATATATCTGATGTAAATTTTCAAACCTATACTCTCTAGAATGCTACTCTTTGGTTGACCATTCTTTCATCGACCATTTTATTTGTCTTGAGATTATATTAGATAGATTTGTTGTAGTGACACGATTAAATAATTACTAAATTGCAACAATATCATAAGACTATCATATTTGAGATATATAATTTTAAATAAGATTTTGATATCACTACTGCTTGATATCAAACTGTCCAAGCTATAAATTTCACCTTAACCAGTCGGTAGCCTCATCAAATAGTGAATTTTTATAACAATCTGCAGAATAAATAGTTTGACATTTTGTCAAAATTAATAATTTACAATAGGTTTAATTTACAGTAGGTACATGAACTATGTCCCCAACTTATTAAGTACATTTATCGTATGGTCGCGAATCTGCATGTAACAATACACAGGCTTATAGTCGTCGAGTCTGGCATAGAAGTCTTGTTTAATAATTCAGTATACGAACTCGGAATATAATGTTCGAGATATATATACCGCACGTACCTACCTACCTCTGCATTCAAGACTAAGTTAAAGTTTCCTTTAAGTTTTCGACTGGTATCGAACCCAGATCTTCTACTTGCCGGAACTGTGTATGGTAATTATGTATTGATAGCGCAGAATGCAAAATACGTGATTAGTATTGTAATTCCATCTAGGAATAGTTCCAGAGGTGAAAGCAATGATTGTTAGGACGAAGTTTTAGGTGATGTCTTTAAATTGTCTGCACTTCTAGATTGGAGATGTTATTAAATATGATAGTTGATGACATGACTACATTTTATTTAATAGCTTCTACAATATTTAGTGCTATTTTTAATTTATTCATTCATTTATTCCACAGGTACGAAGTCGTAAAGCGTAAAAAGCAAGCTAGTATGAAAGAGCAAAGTTTATCATAACAATAAAAGCCACACGTTTTTACAATGTAACTCGGCATAAATGAAAAAGTTCGTAAAAATAAACGCCAGTAAAGCACTGTAAAACTGTAATAATTCTTCAGATTATACAACATAAGCCTAAGAAATATGCCGTCGGTCTTCTCAGTAGTGCGGCCGGAGTCACGCACGACACATATGTCACGGGGACAGGGATGGGGATGAAAATGCACTTTTATAATAATATTTCCAAAGGGGGCAATCTATTAATCACGCGATCGATTTTTTGGAGTTTTTGGACTCCTGCTCGCCATTGGCGAAACTAGTGATATTTAGAATTACTCTCCCTCCTCCACCAAACATCACGTGTAAATTTAGTTACGTAAAACTTTTTGAGCGAATTTTCCGAATTTACGAAATAACGTAACATTTTTGTTTTGATTTTGAAAATTTTAGTAAATTCTACCCCACGTGATTTTTCGTGATTTTTTGTCAAATCCTCCTAAAAAACCTCACATCATTAATGGACGTCCCCAAAGAAGTTTGTTTATGCAAAAAATCCGAATTGATAATTTCATGCTGTCTCGACGTTTCAATTCACTCTGAATCGTATGAGACCAAATTTGAAGAAAAAATATGTGTTTTTGGTAGATTTTTGATCATTCGTTTGTCAAAAACTGTTGAACCTATTTCAAAAATTTAAAAGCCATTTGATGTAACTCGGTAAGGACTAGCATTGGTCACTTTTCTACGATGATCAGCCAAGCCGTTTCTTTATAACAAGCAGAAAAGTGTTCATTCTCGTTTTATCCCACAATTTCTGATTGATTTTTTAAAATTTAAAAACTCTTCTAAAGATATTGGTTAAGAATCGCTTTGATTAGTTGTTGGTAAATATTGGACTGGCCTTTTCTTTGTAATAATTAATTTTTTTTGACGATATAAGCAGTCTGAAATAATATAAGCCTCTGAAAAGTGGTGTATTATATAAATTCAGTAAAATTCGTATTAATAGCACCTTTTAGACCATACACTGAGCATTTTCATACAGTTAAAATTCTCACTAAGACTAGTTTTTAACAACTATACGATCATAACAGTTGTAAATTTTATCGTCACAATTATAATAGTTGCTAAAAACAATGTTTGTTGGATTTAGGTCGATTTTATATACGTTAATGAGTTTTTGTAGCTTTGCTTAAAGCTAAATACTACTAACAGCCAGTCACATATCTTTTTCGTATTGTTTCCAAGTAGATAGATGTCACTACTGCTTGACATCAGGCTGTCCGAAGCATGTATCGAAGATAAAACAGGGAGAGAATATCTTAAATAAAAAAATAATTGAAGGATCTGAATAGCGTGTTGATATAACATTTTTCTCATATTTAAATAAAAAGTTGTGACTATACTAAATAGTAGAATGAATAAAATTTTATTGTAATTCTTCAACATACTTCGGACATCTGATGCATTTACTTTCGAATTGTTGCTATCTCAATTTTATATTTTTGTTTTAGAAGCTGTTTTTTTTTCTTACGTGTTTTAGAAGCTATGGAGATGAGTTCAAACCTCAAAGACATGCTTTTTCACAAAGTAACCCAAAGGTTTACCCATAAATATTTGATAAATTTTATTATTAAAATTTTCTAATAATGATGTTTTTAAAAATGTTGCTTTCTGTATTTTTAAGTAAAACACTACTGCTTAATATTAGGTTATCCAAAGTGAAGCTATTTCAGATGTGGGTAATAGATTTTGACAATTAAATACGCTGTAAAAATTCATAAAACCAAACATATTGCGTCATAATTAGCTAGTTAACTAACATTATGTAGTCTGCTCATAAGTTAAACTATACTTTCTCATATCAATAAAAGTAAACTATGTAAATATCAGCACAATCAGGCGAAAAAAAATTTTTTTTTCAAAAGTAATTTTTTTTTTTAAATTTAAATTTCTCAAAAAATTTAAGGTTTTTTTTTCATTTTTAATACAACATTATTTAATTAAAAAGCACCATAAATTACAAATATTTTGTAACGATATTATTATGATGTGTATTACACTAAGTTTACTAACTGGTTTTACACTTACAATCATTTGTCATTTGTCCTATTTCATACTGAACATCAAATATTTGAACATACTAGAAAAATGTCTAAACAAAATGCCAATCTATTGACTAATCCAGATATGATGATATTAGTTATACATCAACTGCAATATAAATTGGATTTTTAAAAACCTCAAATTTACCCTAAATATAAATTTCATTTACAATTATCTCACCCCTGTCCCCTGATATAAAGTTTCCATCGTCTCATGATCAAAATGGCACGAGACATGCGTGTCCCGCGGCGCTTTAAATGTCGAAAGAGAATTAGTTCTAGCTTTAACTTCAGCTTCAGCTTTAGTTTTAGCATTATCTTCGGCGTCGGCGCAATACGGGGAATACTCGAATGCGATACAAAACACAACAGTTGAGTCGAGTCGAGTCCCTTGCCCCGGGGTTAATTGATGTTAAATATGCAAATAGTTCACTAGAATCGGAGTAACCAGCGAATCTTAGAAGTATAGTATAGTAGGTACTAGTAGCTATTTGATTCTTGATTGATAGTTGGAGTTTGAATCGAATTCTGTCTAAATGGATTCATGGGTATTCGATTTAGGTAATTGAAACAGGTTGATTTGATCAAGTTGTCTATAATTTTTCTAGGAGACTGGGTACGGTTGTGCCAGGGTACGGTAGTGACAGTTGTTGTCCCAAATATAAAGTATGTTGGTTCGAACAAGTTTACATTATTAACTTCCCGCAGGGTAAGTTATCTTGTAATGTCTAAAAATCGAAATCAAAAATTTTTGCATTTCTCGACGTTTTGAAAGTTTCTGAACATTTTGGCATACTTCAGAAAAATGGATGGGTGTGTGTGTTTATGTATGCATAGATACAATTTTTCGTCCACGTTTTCGAGCGCACGAAACAACCGATTTGAATGGTTCAAAAAAGATTCGATTCCTATCGATAGGGAGATGTGCTGATTAGTTTTTGGCAAAGGCAGGTCTAGCAGTTACGGAGATAAAGAGCAAAGAGTGCAGAAAATAAAAATCCAGTTTTTGAGAGAACGGAGCATCCGATTTGAATGATCTAAAAAGCATTTAATTAGTAATGATTGGGAGAAGTGGTTATTGGTTTTTGATAAAGGCAGGCCCAGCCATTTCGAAGATACAGAGCTTATTGTGCAAAAAATGGCAGTTTTTGAGGGAACTAAGCGTCCGATTTAAATGATTCAAAGAACTTTCTGCTTGTTTTAACAAAGTAATTGATTTAGGAAAAAAAAATTTTACCATTATGATACTATTCTATTCAATTGGATTGACGATTCTCCCTAAGCATAAATTAAAGATTATACTTTACTGATGCCTATAAGTTTTTTGACAAATGGTAGAAGTCATAATCAATGTAAATATTAAATTATGGACGTAGATTTAGAACAAGTTTATTCTTTTCTCAAAATCTATCGATGGTACTTTACTATAATAACTGACAATTTTTTTTGAAACGAATAAAATCAAAACTATGTAAAAGTAAATAAAAAACAGAACTTTCTGATATGTGTGTTAATTGTCTTAAAAAATCAAACTTGAGATTTAGCTATAAAATTGAATATAAAATTAAAATGCTTACCTGTTTTTTTTTAGAACACAGTTCTAGTTTTTTCTGAAAACTAATAATGCAATTTTCAATTGATATTTTTCAAACACATTTATATATTTGTCATTATATTTTTCATAGAGCACAACCAAGTTCTTGTATGTCCTAAAATTACACCTCTTACTTTTGTAAAATTATAGCGATGTTTGAACAAGATTTTAGAAAAATGTCAGCAATATTTTAGTTATAGTAAATAGTAAAGTCAGAGTGAATTTAGGAGCAAGTTATAATCTTGTTGGAATAATGCTTTAATTGAGTAACAATTAAGTTAGAATCTTCTTGGTATTAATTTGTTTGGTATTATTAACATTTCAGTAAAAATCAAATTCGAATATAATAAAAGTTTAGTAATAATCCTGCAAAAACCCAGTTTGAATATAATGAGAAATTAGTAAGAATCAAGTAAATATATAGGTTATTTCATTGAGAATTCCACAGATTATATTCATCTTAGAAATTTTATCTAAATAGAAAAATAGATTTAAGTTGGACCCTTACTAGATTCCAACTAGATTCTAACTTGCATATTATTGAACAAAACTTGGGTCCACGTATAGTCTACTTAGGTTATAGTCTCAAAAAACGGCTGGTTCTATAATGTATGTAATTAAATAATAAAATATAATTTATTTAAAAAATATAATGAAATTGTTAAATAATTTAAAGTTAGTTAATACCATTAGATATTGTGATACTGTGATATTGTTTGAATGATATCAATTAGAAATTGCATGGATTAAATTTTCTGTGTCTAATATTGATTATTATTCTTTCATGGTTTAACATTATTTGTTTCTACCTTACAAGATACCTAATTGAAAATGAACGGTTTTTCTCGTTCCTCTTAATTTATTAGACGAACGAGCGATGCGTACAAGTCGTACAAAATGAGTTCGCGGCGGCGTTTAAAGCAAAAAGGTTAGATTAATATTCAGTCATTACAAAACATGAATAATTCAAATAAATTTATGCAAAGATAATTACGTAACCAGAAAATATAACGAAGGCGAAATAATTGCACGCGTTTATCTTCCGCTTCGTTTTTTAACGGGTGACAATCGGGGAAAAATTAACTGATTTTTAATACACCGACGGAACGAACTAAATTTGAATAATCTATTGTTGGAGAAATTAGTGTTTATTGACGCTGAATACAGTTTATCTTCGTATTAATTGGTAGTTTATGAGCTAAACGCCTAATCCCATAGCAACAACATAGATTTTGACAATTTGTTACTACCAATTCATACGAAAATAGATTTGTAGCATAGCATTAGCGAATGTAGCTAAAATAATCAAAGATCACACTTTTACAGCAAGTATCTCTTCAAATAAAACTTGTTCGACCTGCGGCTACTTCCTCTATCTGTTTCCTTCCCTTGGTGGTGGGAATATCTCTATGAAATATTGAAATACCGATTCCATGCCCTATCTATCTTACAAGTCTGCGAATAGAGTCTATATATTTTACGGTTATTGGAAATATATCACGATATGATATACCCGCATAAAAGGCAAAACCCAGCCCGATCGCTTTACTCCTATTCGTAGATAAATATTCAGTTTACTTGTAAATGACTGAGTACGATGAAGCAGATATGAAATTCATCTCGAGCACGCTTTACTGGCTTTGAATTAAATTTTGAAAGAGATGTGATAATATTGCTAGATTTCTGAGTGTTTTGTATCCATTTCATACATATTTGTATTATTAACTAAATAAATGGTACTAAGATGGAAAATATTTATACTGAACTAGCAAACCCGATGAACTCCGTTTCGCCACCAGATGGTTTCGTCAGAAAGATGAAGAATTTTTTGTTTGTTTTATATTTGAAAAGAAAAATTTGATTTCATAACACAACAGTAATGAATTTATTTCGATTACAAAAATGAAGTGTTTTTTAGTTGAACTTTTCTAGGTAAATGAAAATGAATCCGCAAATTATCCGTTGCATTGAACTGCTCTTTGGTAAACCACATTTTTTGTTTTTTGGCCTGACGTTAACACAAACAAGCGGATGCTTTTCCAACTCTTGAACAGGCAACGTATAATGCCCAGGTGAAAAACAATGATTTTCTAAATCTATTTGAAATTTATCCCGCAAACACTAAGCGATTGACCTTGCGACATGTAATTGTCATTGCGAACGCAATGCGAACTGGAAATTTCAATCGTTTGAACCCAAAGGAAGAAGACCAGTCGGAATTTGGTATGTCACTAAATCGCCAGCAATGTTGATTGAATGGGTGAAATTCAGTGCTCGTACATCATTATTGTTTGCGGCGAGAATTGCCCGTTGACCTAACCAAGCATAATTCTGATAATTCTCACTAATGTCATTACTCGGATTTTTAATACGGAGCGTGAAGTTCCAGCAATGTGCATTAAGGCACGATGCCATGCACCACCAATTTTCTTAGCTATAAACCTTGCGGAGCCCGAGACTTTCCACCGAATGCAAAATTGTCAAATCGGTTCGTGCGTACTGCAGTTATATCGTCAGGAAGGAAAAACCGACTTATTTTTATATATACGAGTATATGTAGATAAACTCTCGTATTTAGATAAAGGCTTTCAATAAGA
>NW_020537361.1:0-10000 GCF_003426905.1 Ctenocephalides felis
GGACACTATTGGAAACTCCTGGCTCTGGAAGCCCCAACCTTCTCAAAGGTACACACTCGCTATATCGATGCTCTTCGACTTCGCAGCAAGCACATCACATTGGTGTCGAGCAGCACTTGCTCGCGCAACACCAATGAGCGACATAACATGCCGACGATGCCATTCTGCCATGAGACCCTTGGACATTGTACTAGGCCAGTGTACATTCGTAAGCCGCAGAGAATTCACAGACACAACGAAATCGTGTCTCTATGTCGAAGTGAATTTATCGATAAACACCCTGCGGGCGTTATATGATGAATCATCATTTACAGTTGATGGAAAACGGTAAAGCCCGACCTCATCCTATGGGTGCTGAGGAATCATATATCGTCGACGTTACAGTCAGACTTGAGCAGGGAAATTCTCTCGGAAAGCGATATGGAGAAAATCCTTAAATATGAGTGCCTCTACCCAGAGGTACTCAATATCACCGGAGCAACACACTGTCGGGTTCTCCCGATAGTTGTGGGATCCCGTGTGTTCCCTACCCCCCAAAACCCTATCAAACTTAGATCCCTTCTCTCCAAACGCCCCCAAACACCTACACTGGCTTAACATCAGTACTGGTTGCATTAAGAACATCAATAGAAATGAGCATAGGTTTTTAGACGGCTAAGTGCAAAGACACCAATAGTCACCATGCAAATAACAATGAATATGATTTACCTAAAACGATATTTAATTCTAACTGCCGGGCGGTGAACTTCCAAAGCGTACCCGTATGTGGTCGGAGCTACGGGGTTCTTTAAAATTTTTATTCTTACACTAAACGCAGAGGAAACAATCACGGGAGGCCCATTGTGTTGTCTGTGTGTCCACTTTTATGTAGTGTTATAGCCCTTCTGGCTTTTGTGAGGCAAACAAACAACAACATCCCGTTTGTCAAAGGCAGAAGATACCTCCACGCGGTGCCCCGTGGACGGTTTCCGATGGCATGTCATATTCCAACTCTGGGGTATGCCGTGCGATCGGACACTGACTAAATTTGCTGTTCCCTAAAGAAGTAGGTTGCGGAAAATAACCTGCGAGGGATCCTCTACATCAGTGCTGAATTGGATCAGTAGCGATCCGCATTGCTGTTACTGAACTCCAGTACTGGTGGTTTTTTCCTTGCCACATCCGGTGGTGATTTCGATGGAGGGTGATAAAGGTGAATCTTGTTAATCCTGCGTCACTATAGACGCTTGATTAAATCGTGGCAGTTAGGGTGCCGATGTCTTGACACGGTACTCTTGTCACGAGGAAATCAAGCGTCTAATCGCGACTGGTCAATATCATACCAGGAAGTGTCCCACTTTGGGACAGTTTTATAGCCAAATGCCTCGTCATCTAACTAGTGACGCGCATGAATGGATAACGAGATTCCCACTGTCCTATCTACTATACATTGCCTATGCGAATGTCCCTATCTACTTTCTAGCGAAACCATGCCAAGGAAACGGGCTTGGAAAAATTAGCGGGGAAAGAAGACCCTGTTGAGCTTGACTCTAGTCTGGCATTGTAAGGAGACATGAAAGGTGTAGCATAAGTGGGAGATAGTAATATCGTCGGTGAAATACCACTACTTTCATCGTTTCTTTACTTACTCGATTGGGCGGAAAGCGTGCGTCGAAAACTTGCGTCCGACTGTCACGGTTTTCTAGAGCCAAGCGCATAAGAGTGGTGTGAGCCATTGCGCCGATCGCCAACAATACTCTAGCGTGATCCGATTCGAGGAAACTGCTAGCGGGGAGTTTGACTGGGGCGGGTACATCTGCAAATAATAACGCAGGTGTCCTAAGGCCAGCTCAGCGAGGACAGAAACCTCGCTATAGAGCAAAAGGGCAAATGCTGGCTTGATCCCGTTGTTCAGTGTGCACAGGGACTGCGAAAGCATGGCCTATCGATCTTTTGGCTTGAAGAGTTTTCAGCAAGAGGTGTCAGAAAAGTTACCACAGGGATAACTGGCTTGTGGCAGCCAAGCGTTCATAGCGACGTTTGCTTTTGATCTTTCGATGTCGGCTCTTCCTATCATTGCGAAGCAGAATTCGCCAAGCGTTGGATTGTTCACCCACAAATAGGGAACGTGAGCTGGGTTTAGACCGTCGTGAGACAGGTTAGTTTTACCCTACTGATGAATCGTCGTTGCGATAGTAATCCTGCTCAGTACGAGAGGAACCGCAGGTTCGGACATTTGGTTCACGCACTCGGTCGAGCGGCCGGTGGTGCGAAGCTACCATCCGTGGGATTATGCCTGAACGCCTCTAAGGCCGTATCCTTTCTAGACAAAGTAAGCAACGATATCTCTAAGAGTCTCGTGAGTCGAAAGGCTCAATACAATGTGATTTATTAGGTATTCGGCACACGCCGTTTATCGCACGAGCCATTTTTAGCCGAATGAGGCGCTGGACAGGGGCGATATCCGTCCGTTATATCTGTCTTGCCTATAGCGGTCGATCATGGGTCACTAGTTCGATGTAGAGACTCGGAATCGTTTGTAAACGACTTAGGTACCTGGCGGGGTGTTGTACTCGGCAGAGCAGTTACCACGCTGCGATCCGTTGAGACTCAGCCCTTGGCTTGGGGATTCGTCATGTTGGCTTGACGTCACCCCACGCTATTAGAGCATAAGCCTTAAGCCGTCGCATTGCAGCATGCCACAATCAGTAGGCTTGACAGTCGAAAACTTGTACATGCTGTACATGTGACACTTCTTCGGTATCTACCTAGCTATTTTGTACAACGTGCGTGAGTCAGCACGTAAATCAAAACTTATCGACAAATTCCAATACTAGAAATATTCATTATTTTTCAATAACCATAATGTCAAGAGAATAGTTATAAAATTTTGTAAGTTTACGAAATATATGTTTTAAGAGAAACTTTTCATAATTTTTTAATATAAATATATGATATAATTCATTAAATTCTAAATAGGGAGAATGTTTTTTGCTAAATTTCTTGGAAATGCGTACAAGTTGCTAATAAGCAAAGTACGTATAAGTTATCTATAATGCAAAATGCGTGCAAGTTGTCAATGTGTAAAATACGTGCAAGTTGTCAATTTGCAGAATGCGTGCAAGTTGTCAATTTGCAGAATACGTGTAAGTTGTCAATGTGCAAAATACGTGCAAGTTGCTATTTTATTTAATTTTTGTAATACTCTAAATAATTAGTAACTTCCAACCTATAAATATTTCGATTCTTTTATAATAAATATTCAGTATATTTATTTCCTTTTTAACAAAATATTCAGTATTTATATATAATTTCAAACTACATCAGTAACTTCTAGGGGACATTTGCGAGTAAGCCTAACCTAGAATCATGCATCGAAACAGGTTAAAAACATTTTCCGGCTTTTTGAAATCAGTAACTTACGGGTACATCAGACTACATCAAGTAAACTTCTAGGGGACCTTTGCGAGTAAGCCTAACCTAGAATCATGCATCGAAACAGGTTAAAAACATTTCCGGCTTTTGCCGTAACTTCGGTTCAGCTCATCAAGTAAACTTTCGGGACATTTGCGAGTAGCCTCTAGAATCAGCATCGAAACAGGTAAAACATTTTTCGGCTTTTGAAATCAGTAACTTACGGGTACATCAGACTACATCAAGTAAACTCTAGGGGACATTTGCGAGTAAGCCTAACCTGAATCATGCATCGAAACGGTTAAAAACATTTCCGGCTTTTTGAAATCAGTAACTTACGGGTACATCAGACTACATCAAGTAAACTTCTAGGGGACCTTTGCGAGTAAGCCTAACCTAGATCATGCATCGAAAACAGGTTAAAAACCATTTCCGGCTTTTTGTTTGAACTTCGGTTAACTTACAGGTACATCAACTTTAGGGGACATTTGCGAGTAAGTAACCTTTCTGCATCGGGTTAAAACATTTTCCGGCTTTTTGAAATCAGGTCGGGTACACTACTCAAGTAAACTTCTAGGGACATTTGCGAGTAAGCCTAACCTAGAATCATGCATCGAAACAGGTAAAAAACATTTCCGGCTTTTTGAAATCAGTAACTTACGGGTACATCAGACTACATCAAGTAAACTTTAGGGGACATTTGCGAGTAAGCCTAACCTAGAATCATGCATCGAAACAGGTTAAAACATTTTCCGGCTTTTTGAAATCAGTAACTTACGGGTACATCAGACTACATCAAGTAAACTTTAGGGGACATTTGCGAGTAAGCCTAACCTAGAATCATGCATCGAAACAGGTTAAAAACATTTTCCGGCTTTTTGAAATCAGTAACTTACGGGTACATCAGACTACATCAAGTAAACTTTAGGGGACATTTGCGAGTAAGCCTAACCTAGAATCATGCATCGAAACAGGTTAAAAACATTTTCCGGCTTTTTGAAATCAGTAACTTACGGGTACATCAGACTACATCAAGTAAACTTCTAGGGGAATTTGCGAGTAAGCCTAACCTAGAATCATGCATTACGACGAAAACAGGGTCAAATATTTCTTTTTAGAAAAATATTTTTTTTTAAAATAAAATTTCTTACATTTAGCTAATACAATTTAAATAAATTAATATCTGAAATCTTGCTTGCTTTCCAGTCGAGGATGCTTTTCACGAGATAGTAGTGTCGCTGTCATAACACCTTCGCGATTTTGCTCTAATACGCGTTTTGATACATTAGCCAGTAATTGAACATGTCTCTCAGTTCCCTGAATGTGGACCGGAATTTTAGGGTCACTCCATGGACACTCATTGCTTTGTAGATATTGTACTAGATGTTCATGAGGAATATTTAGCGTAAAGGCTGGTTCGGATATATTTGAATAATCATCCATATCTATCATATTAGTATAGTCGGTGCATTCGAAATTTATTTCGGGTGTTTTGTAATCTCTCAATTGCGTCAGGTCTTCCACATTATTACGGTAATATAAGATTTTTCTTATAGCTGAATCTCGTATTTCCTTTTTATTATCAAACAACATTGCTAATAAAATATTTTCGAGTGAGCATAGTATGCGTTTTCTTTAGCAACATTGTTCACAATTTGTCTTAAATTCGAGTCTAAATATTGCGTCCAGCTAATAAATTTATAAAATAATATACTACCATACACCACAGAGTTGTAATATTTAATGTTAAAGTACATTGGAATATATACTTTCATTACGTAGTTTGCCAGAATTTTCAAATTTTTGGATGGCTTATTAGTAGTTACATATAACCGAAGTAACCTACTAGCCTTCGTGAGCCAACGGGAATGTGCTATTGGCCCTGGTTTCATGTTAGCTAAGTCTGTCGATACTTCTCCAGAAGCAACTGCTTTAGCTATTTTTATTAAATAACTTGAGTCAGTCAGCAGGACTTATATCAGCCAAATTTTCAAGTGGGATTGTTTCAAAGTCTTTTACCGGCTGGAAGTATATAGGAAAAAATAAATTATATTGAATTTGAACATAGGGTATTAAAAAATAGTAAATATGTTATAACTCACCGGTATATTTTCGCATGTTTCAATTTGTTTGCTTAATATTCCAGTTTTTGTTCGTGGTCCAGTGGTCAATGATTTTTCCAAATAGTTAAATAAATGGCGAAGTGGAAGTTCGTTAAAGTGGAGAAGACACACAAACCAATGCAGTGGCCTGTTTAACTGAATTTCAAATCGACGTAAAATACCATTTTTCACGCCTGTATTTGCTGGTTCACCATCGCAACATATGCCTATCAAAGAATCGAGAGCTATTCCTTTATCGGCGAAAAACTCGTTCAATTTGATTACTTTACTTTCCGAATCTTCATTTTCCAATTTTGTGTAACCCAACAATTGGCCATTCGGTTCCTTTAAAATAACTAAATGCGCTTCTTTAATCATTCGTGGGTGAAACTTCTTATCGATTTTTTCCATGGTAATAGAATCATTTTTTCGGCCGTCGAATGAAAATGCTATTAATTCAGAAGAATCATATCGTTTGTGTAGAGCTTGCCTATTTTTCTGCCTCTCACGAACGCTTTTATTTTTATCCATAATGACAGGATTGCCCCAATCATCCGTTATGCCCAGGTCACGCAGGATTGCCGTCACCACGCCAGAACCAACTCTATCAGAAATTGCAAATCTGTCGCACATTAAGGCATAGCTTGGAGCCTTATATCTTCGACTATATGGACCACGTTTTATATGAGAGGTATTTTGTGAACTTTCCGAACTGCTTTTAGAATCAAAATCAACATCTGGAGTATATGTCTCACCTGGAGTAATATTGCTAGTTATTGTAGATTCTGATACTTCATCTTCAATTTCTATAATATATTCTGGTATCGTAGATTTCCTCTCATTATGTTGATCCATCATAAACGCTTGTAAATGTTCTGGGATCAGTCCACAGGAACACAGTAATCTTCGCAAATCACATTTGCATTTTCCAATATAAAATAATTCTTTCGTGGATTCTACAAACTCCTGAAATGATGCTTGGGTAGACTTGCTTTTATTTGTACTTTTATATTTATCAATCAATCGGTTCAATTTTCTAGCGATACTTCGTTTCTCCATAATTGGAATATCAATTTTTTCCCACGTCTGAATCAATTTCGTTACCACATTTGGAGTAAATGTTTTATATGAAAACATTTTATTTTGTTTTTTTGATATTTCGGCCAAATAAAAATAATACCTGATAATTTCCATACTTGTCGGAAGATTTACTCCAGTAAATTCTTTTGCTTCCCCAAATGTAATTTGATCATGCGAGCGCATATGATTCAAATTACTGGCACTTGCGCCGGAATTTAAATAAGAATTCGCCATTGATACTTCACGTCTAACTGGAGAACTGAATGAAGATTTATGCCAATTTTTCACATTAATATATCCTTTTCGAAACTTCGAGAATTATTATAAAAAAATACTAGCGCACTCTGATGGAAATAAATAACAACAAACTAAACCCGATTTAAAAACCCCCGTACAAACTATCAATCAAAATATAACTCACAATTTGAATTATTCACATGCCTAAATTAATATATTAACTTATTAAAAACAGTATTTTATTGAAAATTTCGCTGGCTAAAGAGTTATTTGCGATATATGGTTTTGAAGTCAAAATTCATTTAAATAACACATATATTTCATATGAAAAGGTGCCCATATCGCTTAATTTTACTTCTATAATGATTCGGCCCACCCTATTCATTGGTTTCTTAGAAAACTGTGGTTAAATATACGGGTTTTACTAAGAAATATCAATAGAGTGGGCCAATTTTTTGCATATTGAGGCACCTCGCTAATTTAACTTTTTACATCATTTGAAACAATATTGTAAAAAAAAGCATAACCCGCAAATGAATTTAAAGTCAGCGAAAAATTTCAAACATTTTTTAATTTAAAGTAAAAATTGAAAAATCTCATGAAAAATATATTATGACATATATCGAGTTATACATCATTTTATTCGTAATTTTATTCTGCATCTTTCGTACGAACAAAGTTTTTTCGTATCTTTTACGGTTTTGATGTTATAGAGCAATATGTGAAGATGTTAACTTGTCAAAATGCAAAGTGCGGCTAGGTTGGAGCAATACTCCTCACGATTCGATATTTCTCTAAAGAAAACATATAAACTATTATACATCATTAGAAAGGTCTCAAAATTCTTAGTTCTTTTTCCATACATCACAACTTCGAATTTTGCACGGTGTAGCCTACAGGCGAGTTGCCGTCGTGAAAATTTGGAAAAATCGGAAAATCTAGAGAAAATTATATGAACACACCTAACCATTTATATACCATTTTATTCGTAATTTTATTCTGCATCTTTCGTACGAACAAAGTTTTTTGTATCTTTTACGGTTTAGACAGTATAAGGCAATCTGTGTAGTTGTTAACTTGTCAAAATGCAAAGTGCGGCTAGGTTGGAGCAATACTCCTCACGATTCGATATTTCTCTAAAGAAAACATATAAACTATTATACATCATTAGAAAGGTCTCAAAATTCTTAGTTCTTTTTCCATACATCACAACTTCGAATTTTGCACGGTGTAGCCTACAGGCGAGTTGCCGTCGTGAAAATTTGGAAAAATCGGAAAATCTAGAGAAAATTATATGAACACACCTAACCATTTATATACCATTTTATTCGTAATTTTATTCTGCATCTTTCGTACGAACAAAGTTTTTTGTATCTTTTACGGTTTAGACAGTATAAGGCAATCTGTGTAGTTGTTAACTTGTCAAAATGCAAAGTGCGGCTAGGTTGGAGCAATACTCCTCACGATTCGATATTTCTCTAAAGAAAACATATAAACTATTATACATCATTAGAAAGGTCTCAAAATTCTTAGTTCTTTTTCCATACATCACAACTTCGAATTTTGCACGGTGTAGCCTACAGGCGAGTTGCCGTCGTGAAAATTTGGAAAAATCGGAAAATCTAGAGAAAATTATATGAACACACCTAACCATTTATATACCATTTTATTCGTAATTTTATTCTGCATCTTTCGTACGAACAAAGTTTTTTTGTATCTTTTACGGTTTAGACAGTATAAGGCAATCTGTGTAGTTGTTAACTTGTCAAAATGCAAAGTGCGGCTAGGTTGGAGCAATACTCCTCACGATTCGATATTTCTCTAAAGAAAACATATAAACTATTATACATCATTAGAAAGGTCTCAAAATTCTTAGTTCTTTTTCCATACATCACAACTTCGAATTTTGCACGGTGTAGCCTACAGGCGAGTTGCCGTCGTAAAATTTCAGGAAAATCGGAAAATCTCGAGAAAATTATATGAACACACTTAACCATTCATATACCATTTTATTCATAATTTTATTCTGCATCTTTCGTACGAACAAAGTTTTTTCGTATCTTTTACGGTTTAAGAGAAAATCGAGGAAAACTGGTTTGAACATTTATTGTAAAATTAGAAAATTTAAACAAATAATTATAAAAAATAATATAACTATATATAAATTCGTTTTATATTCATTGAGATCTATAAAAATCAATAAATACATAATTTTATACAAAAGTTTAAAAAAAACCAAAAAACACCTAAAAACTCAATAATTAACTATAATTCATATTGTCCATATATATAAAACTGTTTGAACATCTAACAAAATTTTCGACAAAAATTTTTCTATCATAAGGGTTCGCAGTTCGAAATTTTCCCAGACTTTTGTCTTGACGATTCACACCGTAAGCGCGAGCAGGCCCTCGCCGCAGGTCAAATGCACGTCGCTTGGGACTCAGTCTAATACTTACGCTGTGGCCGCGCGCCTTATATAGGGGGATAGGTCGTGTCGAGTGCGATGCGAGCAAGCTTAGGCTAAAGTACGCTGTGTTGTTCAGGCAGGTTCGAATATTATTCCCCGGTGTATTTTATACATTATATTCGATACTTTTAGTCTGTCAACTATATAGCGGCGTTACTTTAAATAATGTCGTAGACCGTGTCTGGAATTATATACGCCGTATATGTTCGGATGTCGGTTTACGGCCGGGTTCTGGACCTTATTTATAAGTGTTCAACCATACTGTACAGCATATCCGCGGGCATGTGTCGTTGACGCAAAGACTCTTATGCGGAAAATCAAATATACAAATGCTATCAACTCAATACTCTCCGAGCGAGAATAAAAGTGAGTTATAACGATGAATTCTTATGAATTCGCCCCGACGTTTTCAATCTAACGAAGGGTAAAGAGACTGTTTGAAATTAACTGGGTCTGCGGACCGCAAATTTCATGTACGGACCGCCGTTTCGACGGTTGTTAAAGGTCTAGCCTCTGTGTTAAGCGCAGAATATATAAAATATCTAGTCGCGATGTAAACTGTTCGTTATGTTCAGGGAATATCGTACGGCTCAGATATATATATGTAAGAAAATTCGTTGTTTAGAAATATTCATCGAACTTTTCTATACAAAGTGTGGTCTCTCGGGTGACGCCGAGGGACATTTACGCACTATGCTATTATATATATAGCACCCTG
>NW_020537361.1:15000-20000 GCF_003426905.1 Ctenocephalides felis
GTTTACAAGTCGGGCCCTCGCAAGAGAGTTCGTCGGGGTAACCCAAAATGACCTGGAGACGCCGTCGGGAGATACGGGGAGAGTTTTCTTTTCTGTATGAGCGTTCGAGTTCCCTGGAATCCTCTAGCAGGGAGATAGGGTTTGGAACGCGAAGAGCACCGCAGTTGCGGCGGTGTCCGTATCTTCCCCTCGGACCTTGAAAATCCAGGAGAGGGCCACGGTAGGTGTCGCGCCGGTTCGTACCCATATCCGCAGCAGGTCTCCAAGGTGAAGAGCCTCTAGTCGATAGATTAATGTAGGTAAGGGAAGTCGGCAAATTGGATCCGTAACTTCGGGATAAGGATTGGCTCTGAGGATCGGGGCGTGTCGGGCTTGATCGGGAAGCGGGTGTCGGCTGACGTGCCGGGCCTGGGCGAGGTGAAATTGTCCTTGTGACTTAGATCCGAGCTCGGTCCCGTGTCTAGGCCCCCCGCGGATCTTTCTTGCTGCGAGGTTTCTGTGCCGGCTTCGGTCGGTCAGTCGTACTCTTCGGCCGCCATTCAACGGTCAGCTCAGAACTGGCACGGACTAGGGGAATCCGACTGTCTAATTAAAACACATTGTTGACGCAATGTGATTTCTGCCCAGTGCTCTGAATGTCAACGTGAAGAAATTCAAGCAAGCGCGGGTAAACGGCGGGAGTAACTATGACTCTCTTTGGTTGGAGATGCTTGCCTACCTCCTCGCGGTTCCAGCTGGGCGTCGGTTTCATCACCGACGGCTAAGAGGCAAAGCGAAGTTTGGAGGGCAGAGGGATCCGCTGCCTTCCATCCGAGTCGTACCATCATCGACAAACTATGTCTGGCACAAATTCATTCCTACCAAACCAGTCAAAGGATTCACAAGGAACACAAACTAATCATCTATACCAAGGATCCGGCGGCGCCGGTATCCTCTAGATGAATATCTCAGTGGACCATCTACACCACGAAGAGATAGAACACACTATGGCATTATAAACAACGTACCGATCCTAAATTCTAAAAACTTTCAATGGATAATACAATAATGACCAATGAAATAAATGGCGCAGGTATCGGAGCCTGCGGGAATGCTTCTCGGAACGAGCCAGGAGAGCATTCTGATGGATCTGGCTCAAGAAATGACCCGGATATCATTGTGTGGTGGCCGTTTGTTGAGATAGTCTGTCCTTTCTGCCCGGGTGCCTGTACTCTCGTGTCCTCGAGCGAAGTCTCGCGGCACTTGAAACAGTTCCACCCTGACAGAAGGGCCAAATATATCTGCAGCAGGTGTCAGCAGGTCTGTGGGAACCAGGGGGGCCTGACCGTCCACTCTCGTTCTTGTAAAGGTCCGAGATCAGAGGAGGCTTTTAAGTGTAATGAATGCACGGCGAGTTTTCCCTCTAAAACGGGCCTATCTCAGCATGAGCGTCATACTCATCCTGGAGTAAGGAACGAGAAAAGACGGTTGGCCTCTCAGCGACCCGAAAGTTCAACCCGCAATCTGAAAGTGTGGACGGACGAAGACATCGAAACTTTGAGGAGGGTCAATGACCAATACCTCGAATGTCGACATGTTAACGTCAAAATTAGGGACGAACATCTCCCTCATATGACACGCACACAGATCTCAGATAAAAGGGGCGAACTGGGCCTGCGTACGAAATCCGGTCGAATAGACGAACCAGCGGTTGGTAGCCAAGCGTTAGTCAATCCAGAGCAACTGGATGACGATGATTGTGAGACTAGGCACCAACTGGTTGAGACCCAAGTAGCAGCCTCTCAACAAGATCGAGATGGCGATGATCTTAAATCTTGGGCACAACAACTCTTGAAAGATTGGGAAGATTGGCGGGATATAGAGATAGACGAGAAGCTTAACGAGGCGTCTGCCCAGCTCGAGGATCTCAGAAAGAGGCTAGAAGCTGGCTGTAGACCTAGTGATGTGGTTAGGCACATTGATAACCTCGTTGAGTGCGTTCTTACCCCAGCCCTTACCAAAAGACCCCAATCAACAACGGGAAAAAAGGGCAGTAAAGCACACGGTCGGCGACGCCAGAATGGCCAACGCAAAAACCGGCGTAAATTTAACTACGCACGGCATCAGGACCTATATAATAACTGCCCTAACAAACTAGTCGAGTCTATAGTCTCTGGTTGCAATGCGGTGGACAACAACATTCGTCCACCAACAGGGGATATCAAGTCACTGTATGACGGTCTTTGGGGAACTGAGTGGAAAGGTAGTTTCTCCTACAACGATCCAAGACCAGAAGTGTCTGTGCTTGATAGCATCCCAATTATAACTCCCAACAACATTCGGGAGCGAGTTATGCGCATTAACGCTAAGAAAGCTGTGGGACCAAGTGGTGTAAGAAAAGCAGATCTCACCAGGCTCAAAGGGACGGAAGCCGTGTTGGCCCGTCTCTTTAATTTAATTGTCTGGTCCGGGTACTTTCCAAAGTCCTGGAGGGTCTGCTCAACAACTCTTATACCCAAGAGAGGCAAAGATTGCTCCAAGGCGGAGAACTGGCGCCCAATTACGATTGGATCGCTCTTGGCAAGACTCTTTTCCGGAATCATTGAGAAAGGATTCCGGAATTGCATAACTATCAACAAACGCCAAAAGGGCTTCACCCTTGAAAATGGCTGTTTTAATAACATTTTCGCACTTAGCGAAATTATAAAGTTTGCCAAGACACATAAAGGAGCGTCATGTGCCGTATTAGACATATCTAAAGCGTTTGACATGATCCCACATGCAGCAATCAAAGACGCTTTGACAAGACTAGGATTACCCAATCACACAAGAGAACTGGTAATGTCCATGCACGAAAACATCTACACCGAGATCAAATCGGGGAATGATAAGATTGCAGTTAACATTAAACGAGGGGTTAAGCAGGGTGACCCGCTTTCCCCGCTGTTGTTTAACTGTGTCTTGGACCCCCTTCTCGAACAACTTGAGAGCACGGGAGAAGGAATCAGTATTGGTTCCCAGAGCGTCTCTGTTCTGGCTTTCGCTGACGATCTTGTGGTTTTCGGTAGAACACCGCAGGATCTTCAGAAAAAGCTGAACATGACCTCCCAATTTTTAAGTGATCTTGGTATGCATGTTGCGGTTGAAAAATGCAGCAGTTTCCAGATATCGGTTCGAGGGAAGTCATGGATACTTCTGGACCCTAAAGTTGAGATAAGCGGTAAAATGCTTCCTCAATGTGGTCCGGATGGGCACTTTGACTACCTTGGACTGAGATTCTCACCCTGGAAAGGGTTTGAACACAAAAAAGTAGTGGGCGACCTCCATGGTTGTCTCCCTAACATCAAGAAACTGAGACTTAAGCCCACTCAGAAACTGGAACTGCTTAAGCGATTTATCATCCCGCACTATTTGTACCGGCTAACCGTAGACCCACCATCTCAAGGCGACCTACAAGGGTTAGACAAGGCACTTCGCAACTTTACGAGGGAAATTTTCCACCTCCCTCATTCTACTAGCTCTGCCTTCCTGCATACCTCCCCAGGAAATGGAGGACTCGGCCTACCTCGATTGGAAAGAGTTGCTTTTTACTCTTTCCTAAAATCAATGGCTAGATGTCGAGATTCTGGAGACCCAGTATTAGAAGCACTATGGGAGCAGAGCAATGTAAGCAATAGAGTTGCTGAAATGGCACATCGCGCAAATATTAGAGGCCCGCTCAACATAAAGGCCATTGAAAGCGCGAAGCGAAGAGCTGTCGAGGACGAGTTCCGAAGATGGGCGAGTTGCGCGTCCCAGGGCATGGGAGCTACAATGTTCCGAAAGGACACTATTGGAAACTCCTGGCTCTGGAAGCCCCACCTTCTCAAAGGTAACTCTCGCTATATCGATGCTCTTCGACTTCGCAGCAACACATTTGGTTGTCGAGCAGCACTTGCTCGCGCAACACCAATGAGCGACATAACATGCCGACGATGCCATTCTGCCAATGAGACCCTTGGACATGTACTAGGCCAGTGTACATTCGTAAAGCCGCAGAGAATTCACAGACACAACGAAATCGTGTCTCTATGTCGAAGTGAATTTATCGATAAACACCCTGCTGGGCGTTATATGATTGAATCATCATTTACAGTTGATGGAAAACGGTTAAAGCCCGACCTCATCCTATGGGATGCTGAGGAATCATATATCGTCGACGTTACAGTCAGACTTGAGCAGGGAAATTCTCTCGGAAAAGCGAATATGGAGAAAATCCTTAAATATGAGTGCCTCTACCCAGAGGTACTCAATATCACCGGAGCAACACACTGTCGGGTTCTCCCGATAGTTGTGGGATCCCGTGGTTCCCTACCCCCCAAAACCCTATCAAACTTATCCCTTCTCTCCAAACGCCCCAAACACACTGGCTTAACATCAGTACTGGTTGCATTAAGAACATCAATAGAAATGAGCAATAGGTTTTTAGACGGCTAAGTGCAAGATACCAATAGTCACCATGCAAATAACAATGAATATGATTTTTCCTAAAACGATATTTAATTCTAACTGCCGGGCGGTGAACTTCCAAAGCGTACCCGTATGTGTCGGAGCTACGGGTTTCTTTAAATTTTTATTCTTACACTAAACGCAGAGGAAGCAATCACGGGAGGCCCATTGTGTTGTCTGTGTTGTCCACTTTTATGTTATGTGTTATAGCCCTTCTGGCTTTTGTGAGGCATTTGACAAACAACAACATCCCGTTTGTCAAAGGCAGCAGATACCTCCACGCGGTGCCCCGTGGACGGTTTCCGATGGCATGTCATATTCCAACTCTGGGGTATGCCGTGCGATCGGACACTGACTAAATTCTGCTGTTCCCTAAAGAAGTAGGTTGCGGAAATAACCTGCGAGGGATCCTCTACATCAGTGCTGAATTGGATCAGTAGCGATCCGCATTGCTGTTACTGAACTCCAGTACTGGTGGTTTTTCCTTGCCACATCCGGTGGTGATTTCGATGGAGGGTGATAGTGCAAAGGTG
>NW_020537361.1:22500-23929 GCF_003426905.1 Ctenocephalides felis
GGCTTTTTGAAATCAGTAACTTACGGGTACATCAGACTACATCAAGTAAACTTTAGGGGACATTTGCGAGTAAGCCTAACCTAGAATCATGCATCGAAACAGGTTAAAAACATTTTCCGGCTTTTTGAAATCAGTAACTTACGGGTACATCAGACTACATCAAGTAAACTTTAGGGGACATTTGCGAGTAAGCCTAACCTAGAATCATGCATCGAAACAGGTTAAAAACATTTTCCGGCTTTTTGAAATCAGTAACTTATACGGGTACATCAGAACATCAAGTAAATTCTAGGGGACATTTGCGAGTAAGCCTAACCTAGAATCATGCATCGAAACAGGGTAAAAACATTTTTCGGCTTTTTGAATCAGTAACTTACGGGTACATCAGACTACATCAAGTAAACTTCTAGGGACATTTGCGAGTAAGCCTAAACTAGAATCATGCATCGAAACAGGTTAAAAACATTTTCCGGGTTTGAAACAGTACTTACGGGTACATCAGGACTAATCAAAAAACTTCTAGGGGACATTTGCGAGTAAGCAACCAAGAATCATGCATCGAAACAGGTTAAAACATTTTCCGGCTTTTTGAAATCAGGAACTTACGGGTACATCAGACTAAATCAAGTAAACTTCTAGGGACATTTGCGAGAGCCTAACCTAATCATGCATCGAAACAGGTTAAAACATTTTCCGGCTTTTTGAAATCATGTACTTACGGGTAACATCAGACTACATCAAGTAACTTCTAGGGGACATTTGCGAGTAACCTAACCTAGAATCATTCATCGAAACAGGTCAAACTACTTTTGTAGAAAATATTGTTTTTTGGAAATAAAATTTCTTGCATTTAGCTAAACAATTTAAATAAATAATACTGAAATCTTGCTTGCTTTCCAGTCGAGGATGCTTTTCACGAGATAGTAGTGTCGCTGTCATAACACCTTCGCGATTTTGCTCTAATACGCGTTTTCGATACATTAGCCAGTAATTGAACATGTCTCTCTCAGTTCCCTGAATGTGGACCGGAATTTTAGGGTCACTCCATGGACACTCATTGCTTTGTAGATATTGTACTAGATGTCATGAGGAATATTTAGCGTAAAGGCTGGTTCGGATATATTTGAATAATCATCCATATCTATCATATTAGTATAGTCGGTGCATTCGAAATTTATTTCGGGTGTTTTGTAATCTCTCAATTGCGTCAGGTCTTCCACATTATTACGGTAATATAAGATTTTTCTTATAGCTGAATCTCGTATTTCCTTTTTATTATCAAACAACATTGCTAATAAAATATTTTCCGAGTGAGCATAGTATGCGTTTTTCTTTAGCAACATTGTTCACAATTTGTCTTAAATTCGAGTCTAAATATTGCGTCCAGCTAATAAATTATAAAATAATATACTACCATACACCACAGAGT
>NW_020537362.1:0-20578 GCF_003426905.1 Ctenocephalides felis
TTTTTGCGTAGTGTATTTTTTGTGTATCAAAATTTTTGTATATTCTATATTCGATACTAACGTTTTAACACTAGTCGCACCTTGTGCAGATGGATCGCCTATAATAAAAAGAAAATAATAAAAGATAACTTATGCTGAAATAGTACATTTGTATTCGGATTGCATACAAGATTCGGTACCAGATAAAAAAAGATGATCGATAATGTTCTCCTCATGAAGATTGCTAACTTGTGAGCGATTAAATTAATTAAGTGGTATGCTCCAATTTATATAGATGGGTCATTTACAATTTCATTATTAATGTATAATTAATTCTACATTTAATTATAATTAAAATAACTATATTTTGTTGGTAAATCTGTCTTGTTTTGAAAGATATGGTAAATGATTCTGCTTTTTGATTATAGTTGTTACATTGTTCCTTTAGGTATTAAAAAATGATAGCTATTATAACCAGACAATAGTAATCTTACGATAACGAAACATAAAATTTTATGTTTCTTAAAATATTATTAGAAACTTCTTAATTTATATACTAAATATTTGTTTTTTTTCTTACAGGTGAGTATCCAGAATCGATATCTATTCTGAAAGTTGTTCACAATTTTTGGGTAATGTAATTTAATTTACAGTATTTACACACACACACCACACATATATATATATATATATATATATATATATAATATATTTATATATATATATATTTAATATTAATAGTTATGTAATAATTCAAGATTTGAATTTGTTTTTGTATTAGATTTCACTGGATGTCAAATCCGGCTCGTCTGGACCAATATTTTTATTGATGTTTGATTTTACTGGATGTTAAATCCGGCTCGAAGGACCAATGTTTTTTCAATGGTTTGATTGATTGAATTTTGAAGGACCCATTTGTTGTAAAATACTTTAATTATAACTTTATGTATTTTTCATGTTAATTACAAATTATAATTCTATTTACAATAATTCTAATGTGTTTTTAATATCGTATTGATTGATTTTTATATGATTTTGTATTGATTTCTTTTGTTTTATGGAAATATATCGCATGCTTTGATTTGGCGCGAACATAACTCTTTAAAAAATATTGCAAAATCTGTACGTTTTTACGATATTACAAGAATATTTATAAATCTGAAAAGTTATTAGGTATATTGATTTCAGTATATATTGAAATTTAGAAATTTTTAATAAGCTACAAACATGAAGCTAATTACAAATTTACATTTACCAATAGCTCGTGATATTTATGGAATGAATTCATGATTAATTAACTTACAATATAGATTTTGGTGTTATTTGCAAAACTCATATTAAAAGTTATTCATACTATTTGTGTACTAGAAACTGAAAAAATCTCTATTTTCCCTACGTGGATTTTGTGATCCAGAAAGAGCGAAATTAGTGTCATCCTCTCATAGCAGTAATGCGTCTTCGAAGGAAATAGAATATCTTCCAACTGAAACTTAATGTCTTTATTCAAAAGTTTTCACTCGTATCACGGCTGACGATAAAATCCGGCAGATTGTGTTTTATTTCGACTTGCAGATAATACTTTGTTCTGACAGTAAAATTGTAATATTACGTATTACAGTATCGCAATTTTATAAAATCATATTCTCTTGCTCGGAATACGTGGGACGCTATATTGTGTTCAAAAATTTATGACTTGTAATAATATTCCTTATAGCATTTCTTGTTATTTAACTCTTGTTTTATAACTTTCAGTTGACTTTGTTTGATACATGCGATGCCATTAATACGTTGTGTACATAGATTTCGCACATATGATCGGTGATAATAAATCGGAGAAAAATATACAACATTGTTAGTTGTGTATTTAAATATTTATGTAAGACTTTATACTGTTATTTGAAGTTTGATGAATTTCGAATAAATTATGATTTATGAGGAAAGTTTAGAAATCTTGGATTTTTAATTTTAAATAATTTTTCAGTTACGTAAAATTGATAGTATTTAAATAATATTTAAATACTTGTGGCATAATATGAGAAAATTTCCCAAATATTTTTAACATTAAATAAATTGTACAGTATTTTATAATTATCTGGACCGCACAAGTTTTTCCATAAAAATCTCCAAGTCAGGTTGCTCATCATCATCAGCCATGGATTAAATATTACATATTAACAATTATTATTATAATATGGTATAAGCAAGAATATTATTCCAACATCAACTAGCTGTTACTGCGTATATCATATTATCATCTATAATGGTATATTTACGAAATTTAAGTGATATGTTTGTGCAAAAGATGCGATATATTACCCATGTGCAGATAAAATATGTGGCACGGTTTGTTTGTCGCAATCGCGATAATGGTCTACGAACCCGATACTTTATCATTGTTGGAGCAATATTATCCGTACAATGAGAAGGTGCAAACAAAGTCAACACCTTTGAATAATATTTCAGACAGAGGAATTTTCTCCTTGGAAGAAAACCTACGTCACGGCGAAGTTAATTTGTGTATTATGTATAGGATGTGAGTTCTGCTTGTTGACAACTTGGTATAATTAAGAAATTACATTGTTATTACTTGTAAAAATAGGTTTGAACCATTTCATGAATAATTATGTAGTAAGCTTTCTATAGACCTATATTTAAGCATATACCATACGCTAATCTTATGAATTTTATTGGAAAATTTTAAATATGTGTATTGGTCTTTTCTGTATGACTTATTAAAATTAATTTTTTTAGACGCAATTAAAATGTCATATATTATTGGAATAGCGATCAGAACTTAAGGGTCCTATAAGTAGATGTGATGTTTTGATCTAACTTATGTGGTTTTTGTGGATGGCACCATAAACCATTGTCTCATTTTTATATGATGATCTCATTACGTCTTATTATTATAATTACTTTCAATTTTTTGCTCAATTGCATGTTAAATTATTGTGGTATTTTAAGAAGATATTTAAAAAATATATTTATCAGCATATATTTGGTGAAAAAAAATTGATACATTTGAAACAAATATGAATTTACATATATATTTACATCGGATATTAACAATTTTATATATTCCAAATTTTTTATAATTATACCACTTCTCGTAAGCCTATATTATTTTAAACTCATAGCTTTGACCACCAACTCTATCATTATGCTAAGTTTTATCAAAATCTTAGAAGAGTAAACCGAAGGTTCTCCTCGTCAGAAACATATTGCTCTTAATGTTTCCAAGTAAACGTTGATGTCACTACTGCTTGAAATCAAGCTGGTGGAGGTAGGAATCGAAACCGTAACTTGTTTGTGCATTAGCCTACGTTGATAACAACTAAATCTCATGATGAGTCAAAAATGGAAATACATTTTTTCTAATTTTGTAACTGTTACTTTCATGTGGATTAACATTGTGACATTGTTAAGTTTACATTGAACACAAATTTAATACACATATTTTACAATGCCATGTTTCACAATTGAATAATACTTCTTAGCATCAGATACGAAGTATCCGATTTGAAAAACCCAGAAAAACATTCAATTAGGAATGGTTAGGAGAAGTGGTGATTAGTTACTAGCAAAGGCAAACCTATCCATTTTGAAGATACAGGGCCAAATGTACAAAAAATGACAGTTCTTGGAAGAAACAAGCATCTGATTTGAATGATTCAAAAACTTTATGCTTGTGTTGACAATACAATTGCTTTTGGGAAAATATTTGTTTATATATTTCTTCTAAATATTAAACTATGTATATGGTAATCTATTTGAAAACATTTAATATTTCTCGAATATTTCTTTACGGTAAGCAAAGTTCCAGCAATTTGCCTCAAAGTGCGATGCCATACAGGATATTTATGATTTAACTTACACATAATTCAACCTCATTTCTCGACAAGGACTCGCCCGTAGGTCAGCGGTTAAGAGCTTCGGAACTTGTTTCAGGGGCCCTGGGTTCGATACCCACTTCGAGCAGCTTGTTGTCAGGCAGCAGTGACAACGATTTTCACTTGAAAATATAGATAGCAATATGTTTACAAGTGAAAATAGCCCTTGCCCGGCATTGCTGTACCAATAAAAATTCCAGCTCTATTAGATTGATTCTAATAATAAAAGCATCAAATATGGATGGATTAACCATTGGGTTACCATCTAAAATAGGTACGAAGTAAGGAGAAGTTTCAGCCCAACAGCTCATAGGACGTAAGGTTCTGATTGCTGTTCAAAAATATATATATATATATAAAAAATTTCTCGACAACTTATTTTTTATGCGTCATCAAATTGTTATATTAAGAAAGTGATGTTTGTTGTGCTATTTGCATATTTTGGGAGTTTGTCAAAAATATAGAACGCTTAACAGTTTAACAATGATTGACATATATTTACATCCTTAACAAGCACACCCTCTTATAATTTAATTTTTCGTCATTTTACAATGTCATGCCATACAGAATCATCACATATAATTGCATAAGAGACAATCGCGTCCAGTTTCCGCCCGTTTCGTCCTTTCGTTGGTCGTCGTCGTCGGCGGCGGTGGTAGCGGCGATGGCGGTGGCACCGGTCGAGCCTTCATCACTCAATGTCCCGGCGGGCGACTCTCATTTCCCCAGTCATCGCGATGACGTTGATTAACATGCCTGCACAACGCAAACGTTGCATGCACATGTCCTTTTAATAGAGGGGCTAGGGAATATTGTTTGACTTATATTCTTATGGGATGCAGGACTTGCATGTTGGATGGAATTAATTATCTGTATTATATTATTATTATTACTATATTTGTAATTGTGAAAATAATAGATAATTTTTTAACTTCCCGTAAGAGCAGTTTTGTTATCGCAAAAAAATCTGATAAATATATCTTTTCTCAACGTTTCAAGTCATTTTAGACAACGAATGAAACCGCATTTGTTAGAACTATATGTTTGTGTGTGTCACGCGATTTTTTACCTTCTGTCGACGTTTTCCCAGAAACGACTGGGCTGATTTTAAACATTTAAAAATCATTCGATGTATTTCGATAAGGTCTTGCGTTTGTCACTATTGCGCGACGATCAGCCGAGCCGTTTTCTTGCAAACAGCAAAAAGGTGTAAAACTTTTGTCTACGTTTAGGCCATAATCTTGAATCGATTTTAAAATATCAAAAACTGTTCAAAAGATAATGACTTTAAAATTTCAAAAACTGTTTTCAACCCCTATAACCGGTCGGTTTTTTCGTAATTGAATGTCGTTTTTTGGGATTTTGATAAAACTTTTTACAACGATAGAATTCGTAGCAAACGTACTAAAATAACATAAGCCTACGATATGCGACTAAATTATAAAAGTTTTAGTAAACTTGCTTAAACGATCCTAATCAAAATTTAGGCATCAGAATTCTAACCAGAATCTAATTTTATTCATGTTGTAATTCGAAATTGCATAATTAGGGTTCGTTTATTTTCTATTAATAATTTTGTTGTAAAAAAAAATCTTGTAATATATTAGGTACGATTCCATGTTTTTATTAAATTAATAAAACAACGTTGATTGCGTAGTTAATTTCGACAAATAATTTGAGTTTATTAAATTAAAATAACGTTAACACTAGCTAATAATTTTGCTGTATATAGTATCATTATTAGTCGCCTGATTATATCAAAAAGTCAATTCATTAGAACACATTCATCAAATTGTATGACCTCATCACATATTGGTATTACAGATTTCAAAATTGTTTAATTAAGGTTTTCTACAAAAAATTAAATGTTTCCTATAACGGTTTAAAATAGTTTGGCAGCTCCTCTGTTATCTCCACATTCTGAACGTTTATGATAACGGATCCCCTAGGTCGGGCCTCTTTGCCGGACGCTCTCAGCCTCTCTCTGCCGGAGTTTCCGGGCCATCTCCAATTTAATGAAGGTCACGTATTTGCATCAAATGTATGTGACTCGGTGCAAGAATATTATCATGGTTCTACTGATATGTTGTTCTAATTAATGATTGTCGTATATCTATATATGTATATATATATATATATATATATATATATATATATATATAGTGTGGTGCATATTTGATATTGATTTATAACGAAAACGAATTAAATTAAAAATAAATTTAGTGAAGGATATCTGATATCGTTATGCAATAAAGGTATGACCAAATAAATTGATAGCAATTTGCTATTATATCAAAATGATGTAAGAAACTAAGGCCTAATTCATAAGTATGCTTGGTGCCACTGTCAGAATCAATAAAAGTTGTCAAAAAGTATATATAGCTATCAGTTCAAAAAAGAATTTCATATATACATCTTCATAGTACTAGCAGTTGAATAAAGTCAATATTCGCCAATATGTTAGTAAGTACTAGAATATGTAACAAAAATGATAAATGGGTAAACTTGTAATTGAATTTCATAATACATTCTACATAAACAAATTGTATTAAAATAAATCTACATTATTACATTATGGATCTGAAAACGCGATCATTTACAAATTATCGCAAATATTACACATAGTATAAAAATCAAATTAACCATGATTTTTATGGTCGATTTTATATAACAAATTTAATGTAATTTATTTATCACATATAAAATGTAATTTATTACACATTACAATATTATTATTTGCGTATATTGATAATTTTCACACCTAGTATAGAATGCGCGGCAATACAATAATAAATTGATAACTGGTATAAATAAATAATTAGATGATATATAAAAAATTGTAAAACAGGGGAAACTGGGCATGGTTGTGCCAAGATAGTGTAAACAATATTGATTTTGAGCAGGGTTTAAAGGAGATAAAGACGAAGTATGTTTGTTCGAACAAGTTTCTACTATTGCATTGAGTCAGCAACCTAAATTAGTATGATCTGTAAACCGCATCCCTTTTAAAGAGTCAAGAACAGTTTCTCTGCTAGATTTCTGTTAATAACAACTATTTCTTGTATACAGATAGATTACTTTGTTTGTTATTTTGCTGTAAGGTGATAATTAGTAGTTATTTGGATAACTGTTAAGTTCATATATTACTTAAGTTTATATAACTATTATACAAAATACATTCAGTGTACTCTAATGTATTCATGATATTTTTAAATGTATATTAAAAAGATGATCGTGATCATGAAATATAACGAGCACTTTGTAACTTTGTATAGAAGAATGCAAAAAATCCGAACATTGCTCCTGTTTCGATTTTTGCATGTTTTCTTATAGTCCTGGGGTGCATTGGAATTACATAGCGATCGTCTCCGAAGAAAGGAAAGGGTTTTCTGTACGTGAAGGACTGTCGGTGAATATCAATGTCGTTGGATGCAAATCGTTCACCGACAGGAGATGATGCGTTCGTTCTCGTCTCATGATCCCATTATAGATACTGCCACATGTATGCACCCTGCACATTTGCTACGAAGGACCAGAATGTGTCTTAGAAAATCGAGGGCTGGTCGAAAAATTTAGGAAAAGTAATAAGTATTCTGTTTTGATTTATATACCAGAACAAAATTGCATTAGTAGCTATGCTACCTATAGTATTAAAAATCATTAAACTTCTTCAAATCGATCTTCTTAGTTATTTATTTTTTTCTAAAGTTATGGCTTGCTAATTTTTAATTTTGTTTGGTACAAATTTGAAAGAATAGATAACTTACACATATCAAGAAGTTCATGCAACTTTCCTGAAGGCAAAATCCCATTTGCACTTCGTTTATACTATCGTGAACTAATAGTATTGATATTGTTATACTTAATATGTTTCATGAGGTTTAATGATAACGTCCATTAACATGTCATGAATTCATAAATTTTTCATAGTATTATAGAATAAAAATTGTGTTTTGGTAATTAATACATTTATTTACATTTGGAATGTAATATATTTTTTTCCTAAGACTGTATGTTCATACTGAATAGTATTCCCAGCATCACAATTCTGTGTTTTTCGAGCTTTCCGAGAAAATGTATTGTACAATTATTACACACAACGTGAGCTTATTTAACATGACAGAGGGTTATATGAATGAAAACACGGTTTGTCGTTAGTAGATATTGTTCTAGATATTTTCCATCATATTCCATTTTCCCCGTGCATTTGATTGTGTACTGTGCGAGGGATTTAATAAAAACATGAAAACAATCGAGTTTTGTAGTATTTTGTTAATATTTGCATTTGTAAATGTGTTTGCACGTGCAAATGAGAACGCTGAAAATGCTACGAATTCAAAATATTATTTTAGTGAAGTTCAGCCACGAAAGCCATGAAAAATCTCTAAAAATAAAATAGAGTGAACGATTTTCCGAGATGCGGGCGGAAAGCCGGAGAAAACTTATTAAAAACTTTTCTAATAAATAATTGTATCTATATTGAAGAATAACGAAGAACAACATGGATATTGAAACGTTTATATAGACTTTATAAAATTTTATTGACGTCATAAAGTAATTAAGGAGACCTGGCAAGTTTTCAAATCGGTTTATGCTGAAATGTGAAATACCGTGGATTTTATTTGAAAACTTTATTTTTATGTTCGTCTTAAATTTGGACATACATACGATTACATATTAGAATAGTTTATAAACTGATGGAAAAAGTTTAATAGTAGTTTAAGCTCTTACAAATTTCTTTAATAGGATATGAAATTGACATATATAGCTATCACAATTTTTCACAAATTGGTATATATATATATATATATATATATATATATATAAAATTGAAAATTTCTGCATGATGTGGATTATTTATTTTACACTTATTTCATGAAATTTTTTAATCCAAATTTGATTCTTATTAATTAACAAGTTTCAGCATATCTTATAGAACCAGCTTTGCTAAAGTTGTTATTTCAGAATGCAGACCCTTTTTTAAAACTAAAAATCTAAGTTATTATTATCTTTAGTATTTATTTTATCTTTAGTATTAAAACCTTGCTATTTGTTGGATTTACCTATTATCTCCTTTTGTTTGCAGCATCTTCATAATAATAATTTTAGCAACTGCAATTTATCACTCAGACTTACACGTAAACTTCTGAAATGATTACGATTAACCGGAGAGGAACATCCGATGATAAATATTCAACATTTATTATAAAGAAAAAAAACACTCCGTCAGAATATTGTATTTTTGTTTAAATGGGGATCCTTTGCAAAGTACACAAACTAGAAGGAAGAATAAAATATTGCTATGGAGTAAATGTACAATGGAGAATATAATTTGATTTAGTCTTTTGGTAATAGGAGTAAGAGGGAAGAACAATTGTGAAAATATTGTGCAGGACCCTTTAACAGTTTCCTTAATTGCTAGGACGAAAATTACCATTGTGTTTATGGGTATAAATTATGTTTCATTAAAAATATGATCATCCGCACTTTTGATTTATTATTATCTACATAAATTAATTTGTATATAAGATTTATAGGGAGAGTTCTGTACAGTGGCTACAAACATAACTATACTCATTAAGCAGTTCTTGTTGTTTTTAAATTTGTGATGATTTGGGATTTTCAAGTAATGTGATAATTTTACTGTCATTTTATTCGCTATGTGCGGATGTCGTCCATAAAAGGCACTCTTCTACACAGGTAGTCGTGTGAATGTCGTCTATGGACGACATTCGTAGCGAAAGGTTTGACTTTTTAAAGTAGTAACTACTAGTATTCCGATTTTTTATTTGTTCCTAAGTTCACTTTTAAATATTTGCACATCATGTAGTCGTAATTTTGAAATATTGTGATATTATTGAAGAGATTCGACGTTCTATGAGAAGACCTTATAAAATAAAATCCAATTATATCGAGATTCTTACTTTGAAGCAATATTATTATTTTGTCAACGTGGAACTGATGTTCGGGCTCAAGTGGGGTAACTTCATTATCTGTTATTGAATGCTTCGGCTCCGGAAAATATATTGATGATCGGTGATTCTCAATATTTAATGGAAAATTAAATATTTGTTTATAATAGTTTGATTTTTAAATTATTTACCTGATATTGACCATGCATAAGACTAAGTCAATTTACGTTAATCAATGCACCTCTTTAAATAATACTATTGTCCATTTATTAGTATTTAGTTTATTACATTTTTTTAATATAATAAATAATTGAAATATGTTACTGTATCTCTAAAAAATATTGTTTATTAGTAAAACAGATTGTTTGTTAAGAATAATTAAGTATAAAATTGCTATTGCCATTGCCAGAAACAATTTCCCAAAATGTAGCATTTTCAACATAAATAATTTCTAATAAATATCTTAATAATTATGAACTTAAGAAAATTTAATAAATATATGTAGGCAATAAATGACTATGGTAAACGTATTACTAACTCTTGAACTTTATCCCGTTGAAGAAATAGAACAAATCATGAGTCGAAGCTAGAATTCAATTTGAATCTCGTCTACGGACTACAAACTTTCATTGGCAATGCTTAATAAAAGTCAATATTCTTGTCTTTGTGCTCCGAGGATTGCTTCAGGACATTGGATCAGTAGCATTTGGCTCTATAAACCGTTTTCTATCAGTATTTGTTTTCGTGATTCATAGAAAACATTGACTTTAAGAAATACAGTCCATTTGTGTAGCCATATTTAAAAATATTTTTGTATGAAGCGATTTTGTTGGATTATTTTTTAAAACTAAAACTAATTTGATTTATACCTTTAAGCTCTGAAACTGATCGAGCATCTTACTTTATTATGGCTGATATATTTTTTGAAGAAGTTTTACTATGACGATAAATGTATTTTATTATAATAAATTTTCATACACTTCAATTCTACTTCCTTTACACAGAATTATTTACATTTATATTTCAAATACTAATATAGAATTTCCCAGAAAGTTTTGCTCGCTCACTGTTTTTCTTTGATTTGACTTTTAAGTTAATGGTAATGCTTTTTTCTGAGTATCTGAAATTATATCCCACAACATTGTAAATTATGTATGGAACCATAAATAAGTTACTCAAATCAATAAAGCACGTTTTTCAAAGTTGCACTTGCTTCAGTTTTGAAACCAAAAGTAACTTTTAGAGAGTATAGAAGTAAATCAATTATTTCAGATTATAGGACTAATAAACCAATAAGTAAAAGCTTAATATTATATGAAACTAGCAAATAATTTCAAAATTGTTAAAGAGAAGTGTTTTAATGAAGTCTAATAGATCCTTGAATAATATAAGTATAATAAGTTAATATAAAAATTTGGTGAAGTCCCATAAGTTTGGGTAGATTGAAAATGAAAATTTTAGAAAATGTTAGTTTTATAACTCTGTCTATGAATTTTACATTAAATTTGTCGTTCGATTGAATAATATAAAATATAAATTGCGACTTCACCAAAATATATTTCCGATGGCGATTTTAATTTATTTTAATGCCCACTAGATCGCCTTTATTCCTTTTCCGCGATTTTAGATAGATTGATGTTTGTTTAAGTCTTGAACGGCTTTTTGTTTGCTTTCGTCGACTTTTTCAAAGCTCGCTTCGAGGGCCATGAAATCCAATTCGATCTGTAAACATTGTCGCAGTTTTCCGGCGCCCTGGTTCGATTCTACCAGATGCAAGAAAAGAATTCAAATGCAATGTCTATGTCAACAAATTGCATTATAATACGAGCCACCGACGAAAGTGAAATTAGACTTAACATATACAGTCATGCCATTTTTCGTCATTTTAAATGTGGGCTACACATCGTAGTGTATAGTGTGTGGATACAATTTTTGGTTGACGATTTTAGTAGCACGGTTCAAACGATTCAGCATTTTTAAAGTTTCGGGAAAAAAAAAAACAATTGGTGGTATGAAATGATCATTACAAATCATTAATATTGGTTCATATACATGTCGAATTATTGATACCCAGATGACAGGTAGACTTGCGGACAGGTACACAAGTGGACAGGTAGATAGTAAAAGTAAAAATGTACAAAGTTAAAAAATTAAATAGTAGACTAGTATGAAGCTTGCCAGGTGAATAGGTAAATAAGTATATAGCTAAATGGGTGGACAGGTAGACAGGAAAAAATAAAGGATAAAGGTAAAGCACCAGTTAAATGTAGAGATAGAGTGAAGGTAAAAAGCGTGGTGAAGGTAGATTTAGAGGCTCTGGGACAGATAGATATTTGGACTGTTATTTAGAATACGTAGAAACGTGGACAGATAAACAAATAGACTGTCAGACAGATATATTATATGCAAATCAAATGCCTATTGCTTAAATCTATTGATTATTTGATGCATCTTTCCTTAAGGCAAAATGCCCTTACACGTTAACTTAGGCAGTTAAATTTGGGATTGTCATTCTGAAGCCAAGTTGTCATAATCTGAATAACTTTGCAAATACTCATTTATAAATATATACTTTAATTATTAGGTAACGAATATTCGTTACAAAAAAATCAACAGCAATTTATTGCATCCACACTAAATTAAACATCTGAAATATTTTGTATCTCCAACTGCCATCGCGAATGTTTTGAACGTTTCATCATAACCGCAGAAAATGGGCTGAAAACTTCATGAGTTTCCGCAGAATTCAACCAGTAATTTTCCTCTAATAAGTTTTGTGTTTAATTATTATGTAGTAATTAGAAATAAGATTCCGGCGGTTTCGAAGTTGTTCGAATGTAATTACGGGTCTCTCTGCGTTGTGGGTTCAAACCTCCTTTGCGATGTATCTTTGTGACATAATTGGATTTTTGATTAAAATTTTAACATTATTAATGCAGGATATAAAGAGAAAGGATATTGTATTTTTAGCGATTTAGTTCGTAGATAGTTGAAATTCATGGAAACTGTAACAGTGGTTTGTCTTTAATAAACTGAAAATCAATTGCAAGTTTAAAGTTTTTTCACATATCATAAATGAACTATGTTGTCATACTATGTTAACATGGATAATGTTATCCTTAATATAGATTATCTTTATCTATAAGGTAATAAGCAAATACATTAATTGTGACTTGAATGTTTAGGTTATTTATTTACGAAAACTACTCATCTTTTCTCATGGATAAACTAATACGACTTTAGAAACTGCCAGAAAAACTATAAACTGACGTTATCAAGATAATTTATTTAAAATGTTATATAAGTACCTATGGTGTTGAAGACTATTTGAATGCCATTTGGAAATAAATTAATTAGATTAAGGGTTTCAAATATTAGGAGTAAAATATTAATATATTTTTATGATTTTTTATAATCTATTTAAGTCAGAAACTAATAATCACTGCTCCTTATCAAATATCATCAAATTGCTTTCAAATTTTTGAAATCGGTAAAGCCATTTTTTTGAAAATGTCGACTAACGGATAAAAACTAAACATACGTATGTTTTTCTCAATTTCGGCCTCAAATAATTCAGAATTACTTGAAACGTAAAAAGAATATAACACGGAAAGTCAAAATTTTTGGCGAAAACATAAACTTACTCCTGAGGAAGTTGTAAGTTGAAAACCCAGCAAGAGGTTTCCGTTGCCGTTTTACACCGTAGTACCTAAAAGAGCTATTCATTAGTGGATCACTAAACTGGTAAACAAGTGAATCTCGTCTTTTTCAACACCATAGAAGACCTAAAACCACCTCCCTCCTGCCTCTCCGACCTGGGTAGACTTCCTTAACGAAATTTCCATAAATTTCTAAAGAATATATATTATAAAGTGCGGCGGGCATTACTTATAAGCTCAATGCTAGAATTATAAACTTTGTTCTTTCCTGCTCATCTTTTATGCAGAACAAACAATAACTACGAAGATAAACAACTACTCAGCCGAGATTATTGATAGAACATAAAACAAAAGGATTTATTGTGTACCGTAAGGAGATGAAAACTCTAAATCGGAATATTCACGATCGAAATTTACAGCCGGAGGTTTCGTTATAAACTGCTTTCTATTTTATGGACAATGCAAGATCTATTTTACGAGCCATTTCATGGTTATGGAGCGCTATGATTAAACAAACATCGTTTTAATGCTGGATTTGGGAAATGCTCACCTGAGTTTAGATACAAGCTCTGATGAGACAGATATAAATGGCACGTACATAAATTTGTAACGATTCATGTATGACCAGTTATACCAGTTTTGAACTAGGTGTAAGTGAAATTTTGGTTTTGAGATATCTGACCACAGCATTAAGTTTGAGTTTATTTACGTTCAGTTCATCATATATCGGCTTTTAAAACCAAATTATCATTAACTTGATATTTCTTGAACTGTCATCTATCAAAATTTATGAATTTGAGTTTTTATTTTCATAATATTTTTTATTAAGTTTGGTCATATTACAAACTTAATTAAATGCAAGCATTTTTACGCAACTAGCCAACAAATGGTATATTTTTTTAAAAAGACAACCTTCCCATTCCGACCAATTTTGTAAAATATAAATTCATAGTTCAACAAAAATAGTCTTAATTTTAGAAAACTTGGGGCAATTGTGTCATTATTTTGGACTGATGTTCTAGAAATTTAGTTACGATTTTGGATCCAATGTCTAGATGAGCAAAGTTAAAAGAAAATTAACTGAAATTTTAACGGAATAAATTATCGAATGCATCTGATGAAATTAAGCTCACTTTCATCAGCAAATTAGTTAATAGATTAAAAATTACTTAGACTCCAAAAGGTCCAATACGATTGCACACAGGAAAAAATAATTTAAATATTAAATTCATGTCACAAAATTTAATGCACACATACACAAAGTCATAGTCAATTGTAGTGCATATTTTTCATCTGACAGCAAATATATTCCGAGTTTCATTTAATTTCATGGCGTTTGGGTCCACAATTTTATTATATTGTCAGTTTTAGTACTTTCGAGCATCCAGTAATAGAGTTAACAGAACCGAAATTACATGGAATATAAAACATGGATAAACAGCAATTAATATTTTCATATTGACACAAATTCACATATTCGACGCATTATATGCAAATTCGCATAAACCAATATCAGGCCAGACTGAGATAGAAATGTAATTATCATCGGTATCGGCGAATGTAAATATCAATATAAATGCTAATATATTTTTATTTGGGTTTTATTATATATAAATAGATATATATATATATTTATTTATGTATGCAGAACTTGCAATACTACACTGTATCCAGCGTTGATATGTAAATAACTCTGTTTTTAATTACATCAAAATTAATTAATAATAAAATTAAGCGAAAATATTAAATTATTCACTAATAACGAAAATTGAGTTCATAATATCACTCAAAAACGTATATATGCTCAAGAAAGAAGAACGTCTTAAGTCAATATTTCAGAAAAATATTTTGGATGTAAAGTAAAAATTCGGGGAATCACTGGGATCAAAAGTACTAAAATATGATCATTTAGATCAGTTTTATAGCAAAAGGATTAAACATTTTTTGTTGGTTATTATGGGTCGACTAGTAAGTAAAATTTTTCTTTTTGGCAACCATTAGTTGAACATACCCTTTTTCTATAACATTTCTATTTTAGCCAACAGTCTGCCTCTGAATTAATGTATCTCATAGATACATGATCAAGCAATCAAATAAATAAAATCTCATGTTTATTAAGAGGCTAAAAAATCCGGTTTTATACACCGAGGTTGTATACAAAACAACATTTTCAAACAAGTTCAACAAATTTTTAACGACGCGGAAGATTCTGGAATTCCTCCAACAAAAACTTTGGGAAAAGTATTAGAATGAAATTTCCTCTCATGAGGAAAATGTACTGTGTATATAACTGTATGCCCACATGGGTATACGATGGAGTGCATTTAAGCCAACCATATTAAACATATTTATGTATTTTTGACCTTATAAAGTATTGTGTATTTTATTTTAGTTAGTAAATTGTCGTTCATAAATTCCTTCAAGCATTGAACAACTTTCTTTATTATAATCTGTATATAAATAATGAAAATATTATGATTATTTTATATCAAATCAAGTGAAATAATTAGAGAGATATTTCGTTACCATTCCACACCGCAATACTGACATTTTTTAGAAAAACGATTGAAACTTAAAATGGAAATACTAATACTAAGAAAAATACTAATAAGTTTTTTGTTTTAGTAAACATATTTTTATTTTAATGCTTCTAGATGAAACGACTTTTGTATTGTCTTAACGTCCAAAATATTTTTAACTTCAATTGTTTTTGCTCATTGTTACCTATTTGATTTTCGCTATTTTCTAATAAACACATTATGTATACAGAATGTCGCAAAACTCAACGGGGTAATAGTATTATATCTATTAAAGATATGTTTTTTCTAAAAATTTTGCTCTTTAGTTCGATATTATTTTATATGAGTTTCGATATTTAGTAGTCAAGTATAATAGTAAATTATATCATATATTATGTCTAGCAATAAATAACGTTAATATCTTTTTATACGTGATCTTATTTTTATTCCAGTTATGTTTATCTCTGAAGTTAAAAAAATATGTTTAGGTGTATCATCGAAATGATAAATTTAATATTTAACAAACTCTCTCGTCGTCACCAAACGCCTTATCACTAGAACAGAATCGATTTTCCGAAGTTTTTCTTCATTTCCTGTTCGCTTTTCTTTCTTCGTTGGCAAATAAATTATGGTCATTTATAATGTAAAAGTACACACCGGCATATCTTGGCGAGACCCTTTTTTATATTCGAATTTTTGACACTTGACTGCTTAAAATGATTGTTATTTCTCTGCATAATTTGTTTTATTATGAACGGGTTCCTTTTTTATTCGCTGCGACAGATTTTCTTTTGCCGCCAAGTCGAGCGGCAATAATGTGATGAATATGCACAAGGACTGAATAATATTCATTAAGGCTCAGGCTATGGACAGACTTTATTTACAACAGTATATAGGATATTTCGTGACTTGAGAATTTCTTCGAGAAATATTTTATAGAATGTCTTATCAAAACTAAACGACGAATATAATATTTAAATTTATGCATTTTGCATTGTACTGCAACCTGCAACTAAATATAGTGTGGAGAAGTTGAGTAGTTAAAATTTAGCTATTTGACCTCGGTTCACAATAATCTTTATCATTTTTAATAATTATTACTTTTATTTCTACTATTATTATTTATGTTTTACTTTTTTAATGACAAGTATTCATAATTTACATTGACATCGTATATATGATATCGAAACATTTTGCTTGTTCGACAGTGTGAACAAATGATTAGTTTTTGACGAAAGCAGTTTTCGAAAAAATATTGTTACTAATTTCTAAATAAATCCGCAATATCTAATTTTACATAGAATTATATTATAGGCATAATCCCCAAAGCATATGTTTCCCATACATATTTAGTCAAGATTTCTCCTTACCGGAATAACTTGAGATCGATCTCGATCTGATACATTTAGGCAACTATTCGCTGTGGGCCTATTTCGAGGACTAATTGAAATCTTTGTATGCTTCAATACAGATATTCAATTGATTTCAGAGAGGTCCCTAAGCCCAATTTCAATATTGAAACCAGAGGAATTCGATACATTTGTTAAAGGGTACACATCAATCGGATCTTTGCTGAATACTTTAGATAATCCTTGTATCAAGAACTATTTAAGTGCAGAAAACCATAGAAGATTAAAATAAAATGGAACAACTATTTTTATCTTAAATGGGGCATTGCAATATATTCGACAAATTTAAAAATGCTTTTTCATTTTTATGGAATAAGCAACACATTTTTTTGTAATTATGAATATTATTTTTGTAAGAAACGTGTCCTTTATAACTTACACTAAATTATGTTAAAAATAAAGGAATATTATCACAGACTATCAATTATGCTTCTAACTCCTATAGCCATTTTACGTAAGAGATAATGAAGAAAATCAATTATTAAACTTGTCTATAATATGATTTAGCGAAAAGAGGCCACTTCTTGATTCGTAATGACTTTAGATAATATGACTGATATTATTATATAAGAAAGCAGCGACTTTACTTTACTGCTTTAATAATGCCCTTCATAAAGAATTAAGATCAGGGCGATTGGCTTAGAGGAGATAGCTTTGATATAATACACCAGAGAATGAGGATTTTACTCGATATGGGAAAAAATAATTACTTCTTTTAATCATTGTTCGAAGTACTAATCGCAACTAATACCTATCCGATGTATTGGGAATAGGGAATAGCTAATAGTAGTAGTAAATTATTAATTAAGGGATAATATATTTATTTACTATCCGAAATATGGTAAACAATGTATGATAAATAAGTTTCCTTATATAAGCTTACTTTGAATTACTAAATATGACAACTTTAAATGACATAATATGACAAATTATAGTCAGTTGGATTCGTGAGTTTTAGTTATCTATCTATACTGCAAATTTATTAAATCTCAAATCTTTGAAAATTACGTTTTAATCTATTGTGTGATCATAGACAAATTATTGATCTATGATATATATTAATAGTGAAGCTCAGAAAAACATTATTGAAATGTTTAATAGCTGACCTAATATAAAATATTAAGGAAAAAAAAAACAATATAGCCTATTATTCATATATTCAATACATCAATTTAATTTTCAATAGTACAGTAATTTTTCAAATGATTAAAATTGTGTATTATTGTTCTTAATTTAAAAAATTTATTTCAATTAAATACAAATTTTGGACAATCATCATACTGACTGCAAATGTTTTGTTTCTTTTTTTGTTACTGACCTGCTTCAGAATTTTATCATTATTCAATTGTTCATGTTTTCTTTTAGAATATGTGTAACATTAAATTACTGCAACTTTTGCTTGAAAATTAATATTGTTGCATTGTATTTTGTACTTTGAATTTAAAAAAGTGAAGATAAATCTTATACATCACTAGGTTGTGCATGTTTCTCATTCACAAAGTATTTTTATCTGATATATTTAGTGCCTGAGGATTCATTCTTACTTTCTTTGAATAAAATTTCCAGTGCACAATGCGCCTTGTGTCGTATATTTTCGCGGCTGCATTATGAAATGGACATAGAGAAATATCCACAGAAAAATATGAATAAAACTCCATCTTCACAATAGCTGCTTATAATACCGAATTTTATATGGAAATTCCTTTGTTTACGCAATTCTGCTATATGCGGAGAAAAATAGTCGATGTTTAAAAAGTTATATAACTGAACGTAGTACTCTGTTTCATATATAGCTTGCAAGAAATAGTAATAGGTATCAACATCAAAATATATTTTATTGTTATAATCGACTTCATTCTCAGAAATATGTAACACAACACAGAATAACCGTTAACCAAAAAATCTTATGACATAATTTATAACAAAATATAATTTTTTAAACGAGGTTATTGAAAAATCTCTGTAAAACCGTGTTCTTATGTTGAATTTTTCGCATTTTGTCTTAGTTATTTTTTTTTATTTATTTATCATAACAAACTATACAAAGTATATTCAGCTATATTTTATTAGAGGTATATATTATTTGTCTGCGTGAGAAGGATTGCTATCCAGTGATAGCACCTTCTTAGATGTTATGTGATATTTTGTAGTAAATCATTGCAGATTCTTTTTTGAGACGCTTTGGTGGTAAAGGCTTGAGCAGATTACACGCTGATTTGTTTGGATGACGACTTAGACGAGCTTTGTATCTGGACCTGTAAAGACTAATTTCTTCTTCTATAGTTCGAATTCTGAGATTTTGATGTATCAACCAATTGGGAACGTATTTTGGAGCGTTTACGATTTTTTTGAAAATTTTATTTATTTTATTTAATAACCTTTGTAGAATAGTTATGTTCGATTTACTGGCCGCACCCCATAGTTGTAGGCCGTAGGACCAAATTGGTTTAATATTTGTCTTAGTTAATTAAAAATAAGAAATGGTTTAATCTTCTGTAGGGCAATGACTGAAAGCTATAATGGGAACTTGCTCAATAAATATACTACATATTTTTTCCCTTGTACCCTTTCTCAAAATCAGTGTAGTTCAGCTGTTATGATGACTGTCACTACTGTACACTGACACAATCGTACCCAGTCTCCTCTATTATATCGGTAACAGCGATTCGATATGGTGATTAGCTTACAGATAACTGAAATTGAAGCTATTTTTTTTCAACTCTGTTTTATTTAGCAATCGGAAATACATAAGGATTCCTAAAAGCTAAATTAACAATATTTGAGAGCGATGTCTAAGAACTCCAGTGACATTTTCTTAGTTTAACAATAAAAATGTAATGTTATATTGAAGCTAATCTAAGACAGGTTATTCAGAAATATTTTTTATTCAGGAACACTCAGGATATTCAAGCTAATTAAATAATTTATTAGAAATATATATAGAAATTAAATTGTGTATTTTTTATTATGAACCCTCCAATACAAATGGGGGTGACTAAATATTTTAATTTTAATTTAATGCAATGCATAGTATACTTCTGAAATACAATTAATTTTCACAAAACATGTGCACTACATACAAGCATAAGAGTCGGTGTCCTCCTACGTCTAGGCTATTCTCATTAGCGCGTTCTATCCAAGCCCGACGGCTAATTAGACACAACAGTCCCGACCACCGTTTCGTTGTATTACACGGTAATACATTTCGGG
>NW_020537363.1:0-20466 GCF_003426905.1 Ctenocephalides felis
TTCATTTACAAAAGAATCACATTTATTCATACTTTCGCAAGCGCAAAAATATGTATACTCTATACATATGCACATATAACTTATGTATACATATGCAAAAAATGTTTATAAATTTTAGAGTAAAATTAATTTCTCGTGTGATTGTTCGTCAGATATAAGTTCTGAATTCAAAAATTATATCTTTTTGCCAAAAAATGTGAAAACATGGGTAAAAACAAAACTACCGTTTTTTATTCAATTATTTAATAAAATAAGTATTTTTATGTTTTTTCCTAATGAAGAGTCCCGACTAGCAAATTAATTCTGTGAAATAAAGTTATTCATTAGAAGCATTTTCCTATTGGCAAAATGTATTGATTTACTTCTACATTGTTTCTATAACTACAATTACAGCGATCAGTTCATTAATTTATAGCAATAATTTAATTTAGGGACATATCAATTACTGTGCACGATAAAATACTATATTTTATGATCTATTTATTAATAAAATAATATATTATTAGGTATCATGCTCTATTGGACTGTATGGAGCAAGGCTATATAAAGTTCAATACTTATAAAATATAAAAAAATAATTAAATGCTTTGAAAATGAGATTTTTCATAAGTGCAAAAAATCGAAATTTACATAGAAAATTGTTAAAATGTTTTCCAATGATAAAGAAAATAAAGTGTGGCTTTAAATGTCCTTAGAATCCATGCAGTATCTAAGGGCGAAATATATGATTTGAATTAATTTGATAAAATTGTATGTTTATATATATATATATATATATATATATATATATATATATATATATATATATTTAATTTGAGTTTAATATATCAACATCAAATTCAAGACTATTCAAAAATATATATATATATATATATATATATATATATATTATAGAGTCTAATAATTGGGCATAACATAAAAACAATTGTTTTTGAAAATTTGTTTCTTACTAGTAAGAACTGTAGGAAAAAGACTGGCTTTAAAAATACAAAATCTCTTGACCATTGTCAGAGATTTTGAAATATGATATATTATAATGATATGAATTTCTTTTCCAATCTTGCCCTGGCAGTTCTGTAGCGTAGTTTTTTGGCAAGTGGTTTTGGATGATCATCGAGTCGGCTTTTGTAATTGTCTGAACGTGACTGTAATGGATTCTGTAAATAAATTCGACAACATCAAATTCTTAATAATAATTATTATAGCTTATCAATTAACATAATTGTCGATTAGGTTAAACCAGTAATCTTAAAACTAACTCAGTATCCTAAGACCTGATACCATCATTTCCGCTGGTGGCCAAAAACAAGTAGATCACATTTGCTCTTAATACGTGAAGTATTATAGTAAACACCCATTAACATTCGTTTATATGCAGATACGATTGCACAAAATTAATGAAATATTCGTATACTTCTACTCTATTAATCAGTATTCTGGATATAGTCCAAGTCATTCACCTATATTTCTGAATTGGCCTGTGGTTCCTGTCAACTAAATTCACCGCCTCCGTATCAAATTATTATCTGTGATGGTCGAAATTCGTCACTTTTTACGCTTCAGCGGAATGATTTTTAATATCTTGACAGTATAAATAGGAGCGTCTGATATCAGAATTTGGAATTCACACAAATTTTACGACGAGTACCTAAATCCGATGCGAATCATATCTAAATCCGTAATGTATTTCTGTTTACAACTGAAATTAATTGACGTCACTAACAACTTTATTACTGAAAGTTTTTATTTTGCTTGCTCAGGATATTTCGATATAGGAAATTAAATAGTTATTTTTATATATTATTTACATTTTCCAATCTATTTTTTCCTTTGTTTTGATTTTCAATGTCAGAGATTTGAAAACGGAAGGTAAATATATATTTGAAATTTTGTATAAATTGATAAAAAGTTATTATTAAAAGGCTATTACTATAGAAAAGCAAATTGTTTTATAATGTATTCAATATTCATTCAATTTATATTATTTATCTTTATCAAATGTGAACTTATTTGGCCTCCTGTTTACAAATTAGACATTTACTTGATTTACAAAAAAATAAAATTCTAATTTTACATTCATCTAAAAAAAAATAATATAATATTTTATAATAATCAGTATTTGAAAGCGAATGGTAATTTTAAATGTTTATGATTGTCATTTTTGCAACAATTGTAAAATATCCTTACTCAATAGACATCAAAACTACATTGTCGTACTTAAGTATAGAAGAATCTTTATAAAAATTTTTCATTACAAATGTTTTTGTAAAATATCCTTTCGAAAAGGATTCAACCAAACTACATTGACTTGGTTACAAATGGATCAAAGGTTTAAAATCAAAGTTTAGTTGTTAGTAGAGATTTATATATTTTTGAAGATAAATCGAGTTGTCATTTCTAAATTCGAATAATATATAGATTTTATAAAAATCTAGACATGTATTTTAAATAAAACGACATTTGTAAATATTTTATTTTTGTCTCAACTTTTTGAGGATATGCTGTCAAATTATGAAATTCTTTAAATTTTGGTGTAAGCATTTTTAATGTCTATACTATTTACTGTACGTAGTATTCTATTATTTTCCAATCTATTCCATGATTTTCCAACCTATTAATTTTGATACATAATATATTTTATTTATTCGTTCAATAGCAATTAACTTAACGAGACCTTTAAGGGTGCGTCTATGGAGGATGTTGGATCCTCCCTCTCCCTTGATGGTGATACGTTTGATATTTAAAATTACTTCTCCTCCTCCATATAGCATCACGTGTATTTTAGTATAAGAGATCGTTCAATTATCACGTAAGCAGATTTATTACAATTATTTACCCCCCCATCCCCCCTTGTGAGCAAAAGTAAGCAAAGCTCTTACCCCCTACCCCCATGCTTACGTAAACATTTTGCAATTAATGTAAGAAAATAAAAATACTACATATGACGTAATCATCATCCAGACTCCCCCGCCCCCATGTCAACCCAAAGTAAGCAAATCAACAACCCCCGCCCCCTATAGTGCTTACGTAATACTTGAACGGCCCCTAACGTGTATTTAGTAAAAATGGTGTTTTTTTAATCCAGGTAAAAAATGAGTACACGTGATATCTTACTAGACCCTCCTCTTCCTTGTGATATCTTGTGATTTTTTGTCAAACTTCCCGTCTCACTACTGCTTGACATCAAGCAGGCCGTTCGAGGCGGTTACCGAATCTGGAATCTCTGATTTGAAGTTCATAGCTCTAAAGGGGCGTCCATTGATCAAAGATTGCGTAAGGGAAGTGGAGTGCTAGTAATGGGGCTAGTAAGAAATCACGTGTATTTAATTTTCCTGATTTTTTTTATTTTTTAAAATGTAAAAATTTTATTCTTTAAATTTTAAAGAAAATTCTAACATTTCTCAAAAAAATCACAAAACATCACGTGGGGAGGGAGGGGTATAGTAAGATATCACGAGTATTTATTTTTTAACTGATTTTTTTAAAAAAATTCAAACATTTTCAAAAAAAAAATCAAAAATTTTACAGTTTTATCACGTAACTAAAAATACACGTGATGTTTGGTGAAAAAAGGAGGGTAATTTTGAATATCATCATATGTATGTATATATATGTATCACCAAGGGGGAGGGGGTGGGGCCAAAAATCCTTAAAAACTGGCTCACGTGATTAATGGACACTCCCTTACCATACAGCCAACCACGCCGTAAATCCCTTATAAATATTGGAAATATCAATTACCATAACAAAAATTTAGCTTCTTTATATATTATAAAAATGCTTGTATGCATTATTATTTTTATCTTTATCACAATACAAATATAAACAATGATAAAGTTTTGGTTTTCCATCGAAATGCATCGTCGATCATACGCATCCCTCCTTCGTTCTGCGTCGATGTGAAGAATTCCAACTGCTGCGGAACATTCTTGTTCAGTATCCGCATGTGTTAACATCGCATATAATTTTTCTTTGGAATAATTTCTTAAAATTTGTGCTGTGTTTCAATTGTTCATATTTGTTAAATATTTGTTACTCTACTGCTACTACTACATCCGGATTAAATGGTAACATGTGACTCATTTGATCAATATGTTATACTAATTTTACATCCGTTTAATTTTACTAACAAAATTTTGTTTAGAACTCATGACATCCTTTCTGGCTGGTATTCAAATTTTAGCTAATAATTTGATATTAATAACGAAAAGTGCGGTTGGTAATAAATTATTCTATTTTTGGTTTGTTTACTATTAAGGTTTGTCGACATCTTGTCTGGAGTTGCTTTTGGTAGAAGTTTGATAATATTGACGAATAAATACAAGATTAAAAAAATTTTAAGATTTTTTTATTCCATCATATAATTTAAAATAGCTGCCAGAATTCTTATTTCACTTCACCTATATATAATAATTTGCACTTGTCCTAGTAGATATTTAGCAAATATAAAGAAAATTTAAAAAATAAATTGCAATAAGTAGAAGTTATACCAGAGTTACTTCTACTTTGAATAAAAAAATTAATTGAGTAAAACTTTCCGATGTAAAAATTATTGTTTACTATTTTTTTTTTATAAAAATTATTTAAAATTAACTCTCTTTAACGTAGCAAGTTTCTATAAGTATTTTTAGCTATAATGTTAACAGCCAATAGGTTTTCGGCTACTTGATTAGGATGGGTATATATTTATCATATAATGTTTTTTATATTTAACTCATGATCTAAATGATTTTCTTAAATAAATTATAAAGTTATAGTAATCGCAAAAAAATCGAAAATGAAAATTTTTATATATCTTTACGTTTCGAAGGTTTCTGAACATTTTGGCATACCTTAGAAAAAATGGTTGGATGTGTGTGTGTGTGTGCGTGTGTGTGTGCGGATACAAATTTTCGTCTATCAACGATCAACCGATTTGAATAATTCAAAAAACATTTGATTCGTATTGATAAGGAGACGTGCTGATCTGTTTTTGGCGGAGGCAGGTCTAGCCGTTCCGAAGATACAGGGCAAAAAGTGCCAAAAATGGTAACTCAGTTTTTTAAGAGAACGGAGCGTCCGATTTTAACAATTCAAAAAACATTTTACTTGTATTGACAAGATGAACAACTGATTAAATTTTCACGAAGGCAGATTTCAAAAAGTTTTTTTTTCCAAAAAAAAAATATTTTTTTTTCAAAAATTTATAGTTTCTTAAAAATCCAGTTTTGTCAAAGTAAGTTTTTTTCAAAAATGTTAATCTTTTTAAAAAAATATATTTTGGTACGGGAAGTTCCAGCAATTTGCCTTAAGGCACGATGCCATGCGCTCCACTAGTTTTTTTTTTTAATAATTTTATAGCAACATCTTCTGGGCTAATAGATTGGAATGGAAATGTTTGATAAATAATTTTTTAAACTTGGCCTACTTTTTAAACGATTTTCCCAATTAAATCTAATCTTCTCAATTTTTAAACATTTTAACTTTTAATGATTTTAAAATAATAAATTTATTTTTCTTAATTTTTAATAATAATCATTTGATATATTTGTGGGTGTTAATTATTAGGAAAACGAAAAATAAATTATTTGTTTCTTTTGTTTTCTTATATTTATTTATAATTCACTAAATTTATACTTATTACTATACTTAGTAATCATATTATTTTAAAATAGTATATTTAAACAGTATGACTACATATAAGAAAAACGCCAACAGCAAAAAATTGTATACTATTATCTAGATTATCGAAATAAAAAGTGGATAAAGTACGGAAATAGATAATTTTAGTGATACAAAATATTTTAAAACAATCATTTACATATCCATTTTACAAGTTATGATATCACATACTAATCCAGGCACGATTTTTCATTGTACTATTAGCAACATGCCGTATCTACCAAAATGATTAATTCTAATTGTAAGATAACATATCATATTATGTACGATATGATTTAAATGTAAGAACCACAACGGCGATGTAAATTATTTTATTCTAATAGTTGCAAGATGAAGTAAATTAATCATTATTAAAATAAAAAATAATCATTTTATTCTACAATAGCCAGCGATTTTTGTCCCTGATTTATTGGAATAAATGCAATTAAAATTGACCTCGACTAAAATTATTGTTTAGAAATTTTGACCTAGAAAGTATATTTTGGGCGTTGTAACTTATTTTAATGTGTTTTTTGTGATAGCTAAATTTTATGCAGTTTTTAATGGATTGTGAAATTTGATGATAGATACTAAATACTCTATAAAATAAAAATATTTTAAAGTAAGATTTAAATATTTAAATTTTTACTGTATAAAATATAATGTGATGGAATATAATGTTAGGTGATAAACTAACTAATATTAATTTTATTACTTTGGAATAAAACATGCTCGGAGCCGAGAGCTAACAGTTAACTCTATATAAGAAAATATTATTCTCTTGATTTCTAAATATAGTTATAAATGTATACAAAAAATGTTAAGGAATTTTTAATATTTTTATTTACATTTTACTTTTTACGTCTTAACAAGATCTATCCACCTGCATATCTAAATATTTTATATAGTCTTGGAATGTTTGTTTTCATTCAAGTGTTACAATTTGTTTAATAGGAGTAAATGTGATAGGTGTTTATATAAGACAATAATTTTTATATTTTTATTTTTATTTATTTATTTATTTTTATTTAATTTCCAGGACGTTATAAGTCGAATGCAATTGCCGCCTTTCCAGGGGCGGCGTCAAAGCACACCAGGAGTTTTCTTCGGTCAATTATCTTCTCTTCGAGTACCAGCATCTTTGACATCTTCGCCCATGCAACGCGCGGACTCCTTGACCACCGAACTACCTCCAGACACCGCCCCTCTGGACAACCAGGTGGCTGGACATAGCTTCGAACCGGGGACAGATGCCCTGGGTAAGAGATAAATTTTAGAAACTGTCCATTAAAGTGGCTGGTTAAATAATATTTATAATATTTTTATTATCAGGGATGCTTAAACATTCCGATGGCACAATCCTGAAACCTTGCACAAAACCGCTGTGTGGAATCCGCGAATCACGTTTCTATGAGTCTCTCAAAGAAAGCACCAGTAGAAGCAAAGCTCTTCTTGCTTCGCTGGTTCCTGAGTATCATGGTACAAGAAGATTACGAGTTGGCCCAAGAGACATCAATTTTATAGTATTAGCCGATGTTACCCAAGGCATGCGAGAACCTTGCATTATGGATGTTAAGATTGGTAAAAGAACCTGGGATCCACTTGCTACTCCTGAAAAGATTAAAGCCGAGGAGGTAGGTCTTAATAATTATTTTTATGATTTTTAATATTGTTTTATTATTTTTAATTCTTGCTAATTGATTAGCAGCACAATATGTATCGAGTGTTTATTGAAAATAACAATTTCAATAGTTTTTTAGGGTTGTTTTTTACTAACTTGCTATTAATGAATGAGATTATTCTGCTATATCACGTGAGTGAATTTTTAAGGATTTTTGGTCCTCCCTCCCCCTTGGTGATATTCAAAATAACCCTCCTCCCCATCCAAACATCACATATATTTTAAGTTAAGCGATAAAACTGTGATTTTTTTTTATAAAAAATGAAAATGTTTGATTTTTTTTAAAAAATCAGTTAAAAATTAATACACACGATATCTTACTATACCCCTCCCTCCCCCATGTGATATTTCGTAACTTTTTGTCAAACCTCCCCACAATCCCCCTAAAAACTTCACGTGATTAATGGACGCCCCCTTATGCATTACAATAACTAATTCTTGTGAAAATCATTAGAAAATGTTCTCTATTTTTTAAAGTATTGTTTATTTTTATAATGTTTTATTAAATAAATTATTTATTACTCAATTTTTTGCCTATAAAATTCAATTATGAATTTTATTTAAGACTATTTGCCTAAATGATATTTTTATTAATTAAGCTTCTGACATTTTTAAACAGTTTTTATTATATTAAATGTTTTTTTGTTTTTAATTCACAAAACTTCTTTATAATTATTTACTTTCTGGAGATATACTTTTATTTTTATTATTTTTATTATTTGATGATAATCAAAATAACTACTATTAGATTATTATTATTCTTATTTTTTTTAATTATCTCTCTTATCCATGTTAATAATAATATTATTATTTCTATCATTATTATTATTATTATCACTATTGTTTTTAATTATTATGTGTTTTGATTTTACATTTTTAATTTCTGCATTGAAAATTATCCTCTATTTTTTATTGTATTTTATCAAAAATATATATTATTACTAGATGCTTTAGTAACAGTTGCAAAACACTTATAACTTTACAATTTTTATCTTTTGCAATTTAAATATTTTTATATGCAAAATAATATTGTATTTCGTATGAATTTTATTACATCATAATCATCAATCATGTTCTATTTATTTTATTTAAATCGTTTAGCCTCTATTATTTTTATTTCTGGTAGCACGTGGATCAATCAATACACATGTATTGTTTTCAATTACGTTAACTGCGTTCATTATTCGAATAGCAACAAGCGAGTTGATAATTTTAGAGTTTTATTTGCAGAAATCATTATCAGTTTGCAAATAAAAAGAGTTTATTTGAATATCATTTTAGCAGTATCGATTTAATTTCTGTTCTGTGTAAAACAATACACGACATTTATAAAAATGTGCTAAATTGTTTTAATTAGTTTGGTTTGACAAAAAAATATTGTCGTTGAATTTGCTCAATGTTTCGTTTGAAAGCGTATTGAATCAATTAGCACGTGCTAAAAAGATTCATGCTACGGGTTCAGGAAATTATATATGTTCTAGTTTTTAAATACTAATTCCTTTTTACTTATTTTCAGTCTAAATACACTGCCTGCAAAAATACCCTTAGTTTTTGCATTCCTGGATTCCAAGTTCATTCTATTAAAACCGGACGGGTACGAAGATTTGGTAAAGACTATGGTAAAAAGTTGAGCCCAGAATCTGTTAAGGAAGGTAATAAATTGATGGTAGGGAAATGTAAATAGAAATTCATTCTTTGAAATCCGATGTTGAATATTGAAATTACAAAAATCAAATTTGCTTCTGAAGAAGAAAATATCACATAAATTTGTATTATGAATCCATGCATCTGTGACAATAAGTAATATGCTTTTATGAAAATACTGTTACTCATATGTTCAAAATAACAAAATCTTTTCTTATAACTTTTATATTTGATTGATTTCAGCATTACGTACATTTTTAAATGCACCAGACGATACTCAACTATGCCGTGCTCTTCTGGTTCAATTGCTGGCTGGACTGTGGCGAGTTTTACGATGGGCGCGATCTCAGACTGACCTTCGTCTTTATAGCAGCAGCCTGCTGTTGGCTTACGATGCAAAACGCCTTCGTGAAGAGTTGGAAGCGCGCCCACCAGTACCAAAACCAGTAAACAGGTCGGTCAAATGTAAAAATATTAAAATTTATTTTAAATGAATACTCATAAATTGGAATATTTTTACAATATACTATATTGTTAATGAATATCAACCCGAAGTTCATTTTTACCTGCAGGGTGCGTCTAGGACGTTCTGGTAGTTTGCGCCTGCATACGAAACCTTTAGATACATTATCGATGAACGGCTCATCGTGCGCTCTTAGCGGTCAATTAAGTCCCACAGGAGCCCCCCTATTTAGACCAGGTAGAAGACCTTCATCTCCGGAAATCTTATTTAGTGCAGCATCAAATCCAGCCACAGCAATAGCCGGTTCTCCTACAAAATACCGTGGTCTTCAACGAACACATTCGTTCAGACATAACTATGACAACGACATGAAAAATATAAGACGAAATTACGAAAGCATGCTTGATGATTTGATAGCAACTGAAGATGCACCAGCGTCGGGAACGCCTGGTGATAATTGGGCAGTTGTGAAAATGATAGATTTTGCTCACGTGTTTCCGGCAACTAATGAATTCGGGCCGGATAAAAACTATTTGGCCGGAGTTGAAAATCTTGTAAAATTGTTCGAAGCACTGCTTGTAGAAACAGAATGGACTGAATGAACAGGGAAACTATTTGTTCACGTATGTATGATGATGTGTTACATAATTGATAGTCATTTATATATTAATACGCAATATATTGCGTATAGGTTTATTACTAATGATATTTATGAACACGTATATGTATCTTAAGTGCTGCATATAAGTACATGCAGCGCTTAAAATACCAATTTCATCATGCAATACATTCGAATGATTTAGAAAGTTCATTTTATCAAACTCTAAATGCACCTCTTATTGGAGCCGATACCATAAAAAATGGTTTGGTAATTATGAATGTTTTCTGAAATTCGATATCTAACAATACAAATTATATTCACTCCTAAACATAAACAAGGAAATAGTTTCTAAAACTATTCCTATTTGCATGTATATAAATGTTGTATAATCTTTATATTTAAATTAAGTCTTAATTGAGACACATATACCATGTTCATTAAGCTGCATTTTTTATTGCAATTCTGGCATTTTCACTTAATTGCTGATAGTCATTATAAGTGATATTATTATTATTACGAAAAAGTTATGACTTTTTCTAAAAGCAGGTGTAGTACGTACATAATGTAATTGATATTGCCATTGAAAATTCAGAATTTTTATCTTTTATAAACTGTTTATATACGGATACATAAAAAGTAGAATTGTGCAGAATTAGTATGTTTATGAATTAAAATATTTTCATTTTGATACATTTGTAATTTATGATAACTGACCTAATTTAATATGGAATTAATATTAAGATTTGCAAATTACAATTATAAAAAAAAATATACAGGGAATATCTGTTAACGTGAAGAGAAATTCTTACTTAATTATTAATTATATTCTAAAATCTAATCTCATATAAAACTTGTTATTGTCATCACACACTGCTTTTTGAAGAAACCTCCATATATATATTTAAACTATATTTAACATGATTTTTAATAATAAGTCAAAACAGTATTTATTTAAAATATTTTATTAGCAAAATTAGTATTTTGTGGCTAATACAATAAAATTTCAAATTAATTTTGCTTCATATCATTGATAGTCACATGATCAAAGTCATTTCATCAATCTGGCGTTATTTATATTTGATATATTCACTAATAGTTTTTATATTTATTATTATTTAGATAATATAACAGTTCCTTAATAATAATGCTATGTTTTATAAATTATATTAGCTAGTAAACATTTTCTTTATAGGCATTATGTAATTTTAAAAAAATATACAGTTTTTATCTATGACTTGTTTTGGTATAATATAATTAGTTTATGGTGATTTAGTGCACACATAAATGTTTAGAATTATGCCTCACAACACGGTCTTTGTATCTGCAACAAAGGATAAACAATAACACCTCTCTGTTTGAAAAACATAAATTCTTTCTGAACAAAACATAAGATTTATATGGAATTCTTAAAAATTTAAACAATATCAACAACTATAATACTAAAGCTTTAAATTTTTTTAATAACTAAATAAGAATTATAAATCACAAAACAATAATGAACTCATGTTAATTTCTTACATAACTGAATATTTTATTTATTAATTCATATTTAATTCTTAATAATTCATAACTAATTTATTTATTATAAATCTATGCAAACTTCTGTTAAAACCATTTTATAATTTCTATATGAAAACAAACTGATAGTTTTATTTTGAAAATTTAGTTAATACATTTTTCATCATTAGTTTTGGTTGTTTGTGCGAACTAGATATATAATTTATTTTTCTATGGCCCAGTTGTTATCACAAAGAAAAAACATCAAAATATAACATATAATTAATGATACGTTATATTTTAGGAAGCTTAGGTGCAGTTACAACTGGATTATCTTGCTCAATTTGTTTGCGACCTTCTTCTTTATAGTCATAGGTACAACTATGCGTCTCTGCATAGCGGTGTTGTGCACAAAATGTCCCACCGCATCTGCATACCATGGCTGTTGTTATTGTGAGCCGTTTACCACAAACCTACAAGGTAAAACAAATTACTATTTTCTATAATATATATATATATATATATATATATATATATATATATATCTATAATCTTGAACAACAATTTAATTATTACAGTTAAAATAACAATTGGTAAACCGTATTTTAAACTATTTGCATACCTTGCATCTCATTCGTTTTTTCTTTGCAACAGGTTCTCCTGCTGGCGTCTCTGCAGAATCTTCAGGTTGTGATTTCTCTGAGGTTCTCTCTTTGCTTTTTGATGGATTTACAGAATGATTTGAAGAGTTAGATTCAGTATTTTTTAAGGTTGGCGCTTGAAAAATTACAAGTGTACTATTTTGTGTTCTTTTTAAAGAACCGCCGGGAGTCCAAGACAATTTTGGTAAAGATTTAGACTGTGGTGTAGAATGAATTATTGGCAGGGGAGTAGGTACCATAGTTTTATTTTTGGTATGTTTTAAACAACACTGTTTTTGATGTGCGATTTCTTCTCTAAATATTGAAGTATTTGGCATTTTTATAATTTTATGTTCATCTTTATTCAGCAAAGGCTGAGCCTCACAAGATAGGCAATTTAGACCTTCAAAACTTCTAACTCGATCAGTATGCACATTTCTTCTACTAAATCTGCTTTGAGAATTTAATGGCGAGTGCATGTGAGAATGTTCATTAATCTTTGACAAACACTCACTAGATCTATTAAGTCCCCTGTTCTTAGACATATTCACTTTTCGTTTTGGTATGCGAACTCTATCCAAGTTTTCATAACTACCAGTATAGTCTAAATATTCAGTATTGCTATGTCGCGTCAACTGTGGTGTTTCAAATTTCTTGGAGTTCAACTTTTCTAAATTTGATGTACTACAAGAATGTTGAAAATCATCATTAAAATAAACATCCTTTGTTTTATCAAGGTTAGATGTGGATGAACATTGTGTGTTATGAATGTTATTGTTTAATTGATGCAGTGCTGGATTGCTTTGGAAATAAGTTCTATTTGATCTCTGAAGTGGCGGGGGCTCATACCTTGCATGTGAAGATGCCTGGATATTTGATCTTAATTCACAGCTTGAATTAGAATTTTGTTGAATATATTGCGAAATGCTTTTAAGATTAGGGTATCCTTTGTGATTCCCTATTTCCAAACATTCTATGGAGTCTGATAAGTTGATTTTAGTTGACACAGGAGCTTCCATGTGCAACTTAGGGCTTTCCAATTGCATACTAAAAGTGTCTAAAGTATCATCCCTCGCTGACAGGTCTTCAGGAGTTACTTGAGGTCTAGGAGAATCTCCTGGAGGATACAATAAACAGGACAGGCGATAACGACTGCTATCTGCAACAAAATACATATATTCAGATGTATGTTTATCATTTTATTTTCAAATTTAAATTTAAACTAACACTCTTTCAATAATATTAAATAATAATACACTAAATTTCATATTGAAAAAATAATATTATTTTTAAAGCGAGAAAAAGGTATTTGTAAAATATATTATTTGCACACATTTATTTTTTGATGAAAGGAAAAAAAACAATTGCACTTAATATCATAATCATTTCTGATGACACATAAATTAAATAAAATATATCACACAAAGTGCTGTAATCTCGATATATAACTTTATTTTTTTTAGGATTAATTAATATAGATCAGATATTAATGATAACATTTGAAATTGTATTTATTCATTAATGTTTGAAAGTCAATAACAAATTAATAAATTTTATTATTAATGATTATTACCTCCTGTTGATGTTGAAGGCACAGGGCATGGAGTTGGAAGTAGTTTCAAAGGCTCTTCATGATCATCTGACAATGTTAATTCTAAACTAAGTTCGCCCTCATTTTGGTAGCAAACAGGACCAGCACCTGTAACAAGACCCTCCGGTGTTGGTACTCTTTCAGCTTTATGTCTTCGACTGATCTAAAAACATTATTGACATACATAGATTATTACATAATCAAACTTTTTAAAAACACGATTTTTAATTTTAGATAGAGCATTGAAAAAAGAATATTCACCTGAGTTACACGACTTTCATCAGAGGAATCAGAATCTTCACGAAGTCTTCTTGCTGAAGGCATATCTGAGGACTTGTTTGAACTAACACCTATAATGTAAGTAGCTTGTGCTACACTATTCCGAACTCTTCTGATAGGCTTACTTCCACCTTTAGAAACAAGGCCTAGGAGTTCCAATTCCTCACTAATAATTTCAGTACTTGTTTTGGAACCATATGGTAACTTATGTCGCTTTAATTTAACAGTTGTGGATGATTTTTCAACAGTACTATTTTTGTTTCTTTTTAATTGCAATGCTTCCATTTTCTTACGCAAATCTCTCATCTTAGTGAAAGTGCAAATATTTTCTTGCATTTTATCCAAACCCCAATCATTGTCATAGGCACCCTCTGGTGAATCATCACTTGGATTTGAAGAGTCCGTGTCATATGACCTAGCAATACGAAATATGCTCATACTTGAACCATCATGATGTAATTCTAAACGATATTTTCCACTTTTTCTAATTTCATCGCTAAAATTATTTTTTAAAAATATGTTCAAGCAATGAATATTGTGTGCACTATCAGAGATAAATTATCATAACTGATATTATGTTAATTTCACAATAGAATTTTTCAGAATAACAGTTTTCATTTATAACATTAAACATAAACAAAATGTAAAAGCATAATTCTCCATTATTATTGAGTAAAGTTTATTTTATTTTCGAAATGTAAATATTTACTAATGAAAGAGTTACAACAGAAACACAAATAGAAGATGAAAAACGATTTTAAGTAATACATGAATATGTATACTCTTCCAATTAAACTACATAAATAACAGTTACAATAGTTTACTTCTAAGGTAAGAATTTATGATTAAGAAACCATACCTGTCAAACAAATCTTTACAGTCTATCCAAGACTCATCAGTTTTGGGACTCTTCAACGTTCTTCTTGTAGCGATTGGACCACCTCTCATAGAAACTACTAATTTTAATGTACAACCTTCAGTTATTTTGGCCGTGGACAATGTTGTCGAATCATCAAGCTCTTGCAATCTATACAACAAGTGTTGTTGAGAGACTGGGATACCTACAGAATGTAATTATATTAAATTAATGAAATTGATTGATATATTAGTGTAAATGATTGAAAATTCATACCTTCTATTCTGTATATTCTCCATTTAATTGAAAGGACTGTATCCTGTTGCGACACAAGAAGCTCAAAAAGTGTGCCAGTCAATGTTTCTATAATTATTTTCAATCTTGGAGTTCTTCCAGCCATTTCTAACAATTTAATGCCCAATAGAATTCGTTCTTAAAATAAATTAACGTTATCAGTCATAAAAGATATCCCAGCATTTCCTCAAAATGTCTCCTACATATACTTATTTACATTATTTCATGTAAATTATATCACCACATATCATTATATTGACATTTTCCAAAATTTTGAAGAAATTTTAGGATATTGCAAGTATAAAACAATAAATTTCTTATTGTTAAAACTTCGGAAGACTAAATTTTGTTTGCGTTATTTTTTGTTGTGTTGGACGACTATTCTTTCATTTTGTCAAATATTTCGTAGCTTAGGTGGGGTATGAAATTTCATCAATCATCAATCCACACGATGATACAATATCAATTCATTTAAACTTCTGAAACCACATCCATAAATAGTTTGTGAAGGTAAATCGAAAAGTAATAATGTTTACAAAATGACACACGTAGGGCAATATTTTATCACAAAAGAAACACTATCTGTTGTTTACACTTTTCACACGCACTAAAATGTATAAAATGCAATTGATAGCTTTTATTGAGGCATTGAAACTTTTATTTAAAACTATGTACAAATTTGCTAAAGAGCGAGCGTAATGTTATTAAAATCGACGAACCTACTGATGATAAATCGCAAATATCATTTTGACTCTGATTCATAAGGCAAGTATTACCTAATTTTCAGTATTGCCATAACTATCCCAAAAAAATATCACCAAAATGAGAGCTTGTTAGGAAGGATTAAGAAAATAATCTTACAGCATTATAATTTTGTAATAACAAATAATATTTTAAATTAGTTTAAAAAGATATTTAATAAAAACTTTAATAAAATTGTAATAGGCGCCAGAAATAATAATTTCAGTTTATTGCCAACTTCATAATACTAAATATTTATCAAGTGTCAATTTACATGTGACAGTTCTAAGTAATCAGTACTCGAAAAATATAAAAGACAAAGCTTGAAATAAATGTATAGTAAATATGTATAATTTTGGTAATTAATATTAATATAAATATTAAACTAGTGAACAAATATGATCTTAGAATTCAAAGATCGATTCTTAACAATTCATTGTACCAAATCAGTGATTTTTAGAACTACAGAAGACGAAAGAATAATGTAAGTGAATCTGAAAATTATATATATATATATATATATATATATATATATATACTTTATTCAATTGCAATATTTACTATTTAATTCAATACAATTATTATTTTTATCACAATATTATAATATAACTAAAATAATATAATTTATATTTATGAACAACTGTAGGATTAACCTAATGACAATTAATAATTAACTTGGATTAAAAAAATCATTAATTGAATAGATAGGCTGATCTATAAGATGTTTTCTAACGGCAGCATTGAAACCATTCCTGCTTTTACACTTCCGCTCATTGGGAAGCCTGTTGTAGATCTTGACACCTAGCTTGTTCCTTTGCGAGGATTTCAGTTTCAGTTTATATATATATATATATATATATATATATATATATATATATATATATATTTATATATATACATATATATATAGTAATTCCATTATCATTGGGAACCCTGTTGTAGATCTCGACACCTAGCTTGTTCCTTTGCGAGGATTTCAGCTTCAGTTTATATATATATATATATATATTATATATAATAATTCTATTATCTATTCTTTTTATTCTATTATTTCATGTATTTAGAACATGGATTATATTTTATATTAAGCTGTAGCTTTTGTTTTTATGTAGAATCTGAATTTGATTTAACTTGATACATCGAATTTTATTTATTTGCAACAATTGCTCATTTTATTAAGTGTTTGCTTGTTAACTATACACATACGTCTCACAACCATTAAAAGCTATAAATATACATAAGTATCTTACCAATTATCTTTTTCTTAAGCAACTCAGCAGTTATCTTTTCAAATTCAGCCAATTAGCTTAACTCGACAAATTTTATAAAAGGTTTGAATTTATTCCATGAGATGTGATTATTTTTTCTGACTTTCATTATTGATTTTATAATATGGTTGTCTTTTCAATTCAGCCAATTAGCTTAACTTGACAAATTTTATAAAAGGTTTGAATTTATCCAATGGGATGTGTTTATCTTTTCTTTGAAATTGTATAGTTATCTGCCTATTTGCTTAGGAAAAATACTAACTGTGGGTCTCACTTTAATTATTGATTTTATAATATGATGGACCTTTTGTTGTAATTAATATAGTTTGTTTTTTTGCAAGAATAAATGAAATTTATAAGAATATTTAGATAACTTTAGATAACACAAATTTAAACTTCTATATTTGCTTTGGAAAATTTGTTTTTCTAACTTCACAAATGAGCATATTCTTTATTTAGCCTCAATATCCTTAATGCCCACAATTAATAGATTATTTCATATTTTTGAAAAATAATTGTGATTAAAGCCATGTGTATATATTGCTTAATTAGCAACTTTTGTGAGCTACAATTTTAACTCCTTATTTCAAAAATAAAGTTTCACATTTTACAATTGAATTTTCAAAAATATAAATAATCGGACGGTTAATCTTCGTGGAAAACTGAATTTTCAATTTCATCAAACTATTGAAGTCAATGCATCAGATTTTGAGACAAAAGGTCAAATTAAGACTCACATTCACTCATAAATGAATATTGAATTATCTAATGGGTTGCACATAAAAAATATGTAAAAATTCCAGGAAAGTGTTATATAAAAATGTCATCTTTATGCGAAACCAATCCAAAATATTTGCAGTTCATGAAATAGTCAATAAAATTAGAAAAGATAATAAAGATAATATTAAATAGGTAGGTCTTGTCTAGTATTATTCATGGTTGTATAACAACACTTTTTTAGTAAAATCTAAATAAATAAAAATTTAGTAAAAATAAAGTTAAAAAAAATTAAAAAATATTTTTTTACTGACAAATGAATGGTCGTTTTATCTAATAATAGATATCCCACAAACGAACGCTGGGTTTTCATACTAAAACAGATAATTATTTCCTACAATTATAAAAACATTGATAATTTCTCAGAATAAATTTTTGAGAATTTGATTTACATTATATGTATATATTTGCTTTCTGTGGTTAGTGGGGTGTTGGGTCTTGGAACAAGTATATAAAGAATGCCTTGAACATCCGCGACCAGTCGTCATTTTGTGATCTTAAGTGTTAAACATGTTCGGACAAAAAGTTATAGTGATCGCCTTTGCGGCCGTCGCGATTTTATTCATGGTTAATGGTAGGAATATTGATCTTATGTTAAATGACAAATTATGTTAAGTGTGTAATCGTATTATAGTAATTTTATATTATTTAAAATTATTGGGATTGGTATTTAGATATTAATTGTATATATTTAGATAGGTAATATTTATAACACTCCCTAAAAATTAAATTGAGCATTCACTAAATTTGTAATTGATAATTCTTTGAACTATAGATGTACACGGTTTATTTTATATTTGAATTTTTCAATATTTTTGAAGAGGGGTGCATCCAGTATCCCCGAAAGAAAAGAAAAAATAAGCAAAATTAACATTTTGCTTTAAGGGGTATTCTAGTGTAGAAATTTGAAAAAATGTTTTTTCTTTTGTTCCATATTTTCAAATGTTAACTAAGAATATATTCAAATGTTAGCTAAGAACATATGTAGGCGAGGATTTTTGAAATTCAAGTTATTTTTGGAGATACAGCTGTTTAACCATGATAATACTCTTCTGTTTTCTTCCTTTTGCGAAATTTTTAACTCGTTTTTCTCAAACTGTCTTTTCAATATGATGTCCACGATTTCTCGAGTTTTACTGAAATGATTCACATGGAATTTTGAGAGAATCTTCTTTATAAACTTCTCTCTGGCATATACTAGCCTCGTCCTCAAAATTCCATTTTTTTAAATTAATAAAATTGTGATATTCAAAAATTTGTAAGAAAAATTATCCTTTTTTTCAAAAATATTTATTTTAAACTTAATACTAGTATATGCTATTGCGACATCATTTTAGATAAATAATCTTTTTTTTCATTATGGATTACTAGAAGGATTGCAATGGTAGGCATGGTCACGTGTCAATTTTTTGGGACTTTCACTTGAACAACTGCTAATTTTTAAAATTATTAACTTCTTTTGTTTTCACTTTTTTCTGTGCTCTTGGAACGTTGGAAAATATTGTATAGAAAAAATGATAGTAAAAAATCGATTTTCTTTTGTTTACAATGATTTAAAATGGCCTTATTTCATGCCCCTACATTAGAATACCTTCTCCAAGTAGCATGAACTTTCAGAAATATGTAAATATATCTTAATCAATACGAATTGAGATTTATCTATTCAGATAAAATTTACAATTATCAATTTCAAAAATAATTTAATTTCGTTAAAAACTAATCCATCTAATTTCCAATCATCCATACTTTGAATTCTTATAATTAATATAATATTTTCTAAGTTTGATCCCAAAACGATTCAAAAACATAATTTCACCTTCGAGAAGATAATAAACGATTTAAAAAAGGCTTTTAGAGCAGAAATATACAAAATTATAAATTATTTTATATAATCTAAATCAGGATTAGATTAGTATCACATTCTATGATAATTTTTAACATCGAGTTATTAATAATTGATTTATAACTATTTAATTGTACCTTCCACATACGAAAATTTGTATTAAAATTAACGCTTGATGACAAGATATAGTTATGTACAAATTATAGATATATAGTGATTCCCAGAAATTAAAAATGACTTTTTGAACTCTTACATTGATAATACGGTTTGATCTACTTAAACTCAAAAGACAGACGATTAGAATTATGCCGAACTGATATATTTAAATTTTTAGAATATTTATTCCATTATGAATTACTTAATCTTGACGCAGATTGAAAAATTGCTCCTCAATGCCATCTAGAGTTATGATATTGATATAAACTCCATCCCCAGTAAATATGTCGCGTTCAGCAGCAGTAGTAAAAGATCTTTGACAATTGATAAAACTTCATCAACTGATTTATTGTGTGGCCAATTGAATGTCTTCATCTTTTCTTTGTTCAAATGTTTTCCTCCAATTTGGTTATCCAGGAGAGGCAGAAGTAGTGGACCAGAACAACCACTTGCATAGTACATCACACGATCGTAATGCCCTAGGAAAAATAGTC
>NW_020537364.1:0-32851 GCF_003426905.1 Ctenocephalides felis
AAGAAGTTTTTCTAGTTTCATTCAAATCTGTCAAGTCAACATCTCTTTGATGCTTTTTTTAAAGATTTGTCCTTGTGACGATATTACGTGAAGCTGAAATTGCATCTTTAATGAATTTTCTGTAGAAATTGTCATGTTTACCATTTGAGTTTGAATGAGACATCAAATTATTATCAATCAGAAAATAAAACGATGCTAGATAGCCTGGGATATTTTTATTCCACGTGTCGTTCCCGTATTTTGTCATGAAAATTGATTTTGGTAATATTCTTTCTTAAAATATGGGATTTAAATAATTAATTTTCAGATTTACCGCTATAAAGTTTTTTTACGTATATTAGACTAGTAGATCATCTCTAACATAAGTTAAACACCAGGATCAATTTAATCAGTAAATAAAATAATTCTATGTCTTTTATTTGTCAGTATAAATAATATGTTGGAACTGGCATTATTAAATTTGATTTTTTACAGTAAATTGTATGGTTTCGTATTTAATATTTTGCAAATAATTATTATAAATAATAATTACTTATTAATATTATTAAATATAGTAGATGTAATCATTTAAATTATTTATATTTATATATATATATATATATATATATATATATATATAACAAAGTCTAGTAATCGGGCATAACATCAATAAAAAACATGAATTTCTTTCAAAAATTTATTTTAAATCCATACGTGTCGGCTATAATCCTAGCCTTCATTCAGTGAAAATTAAAAATAAAATTCAAACTAAAACAATTGAATCGGAGTGAAAAGAAAAAATAAAAAGAGTAAATGATACTTACAATTAGTTAATCTTAGTGTTAAATTGGAAGATTTTAATAATCCATGGTATCAGGATATAAATAATTAAAATAAGTAGGGAATGATTTATCATAAGCATTATTGTGTTTTTTGTTGTTACTACTTGTAGATATTACAACTAGCCCCAAACAAGGGGGTAAGTGTAACACCTCGCATTTTCATGAAATTGATTAATTGTGAAATAATCATCACATTTGTGAATATATTTTTACTTGATTCGGTAGAGGGAAAGTTACAGCAACTATCCGTACATATTCCACCAACCAACTTATTCGTAGAAATAAAGATGGATAGTAACTACCGTAATATATTAAGTGAATTTCAAAATATATTCATTTAACAAAAAACTGTTCAAACAAGTCCCTATCTGCTTTGTATAAGTTGCTTGAAGCTCATTAAATTATATTAATATTATTATAAGTTTAAAGTATTATTTAACGTATGCTAATATATTTTTACTTTAGTTTTGGTGTACATATTCAACGTGCTATACCACATTGATATTTGCTATTATAAATAGCTGTATGGTTAATATTTACGATAAAAAATATTACATTAGTTAATGATTGATATCGGTTTTTACTTGAAAATATAGATCGCTACAAGTGAAAATAGCTCTTCTCGGCACTACCTCATCAAAATAAAAAACATATCTATAATATAAAAATAAATAATAAAAAAAATACATGGAGAAGTTCAACCGTTGAGTTCTAAAAAAAGAAGTATCATCACAACAGCTCTTAGGGCTTCTAAGTTTTGAAAATATTAACAATATATATGCCGCATACCTTATTAACATCCCGTAGGGCAAGTTATAGTAATCGCAAAAAAATCGAAAATGAAGATTTTTATATATCTTTACGTTTCAGAAGTTTCTGAATATTTTGGCATACCTTAGAAAAAATGGATGTATGTGTGTGTGTGTATGCGTGTATGTATGAGTGTGCGGATACAAATTTTCGTCGACGATTTTGGGATCACGGATGAAGCGATTTGAATAATTAAAAAAACATTCGATTTGTATTGATAAGGAGACGTGCTGATTAGTTTTTTGGCGAAGGCAGGTCTAGCCATTTCAAAGATAAGTGTCAAAAATGGTAACTCGGTTTTTAAGAGAACGGAGCATCCGATTTTAATAATTCAAAAAACATTTTACTTGTATTGACAAGATAAAGAATTGTTCAAATTTTCATGAAGGCAGGTCTAGCGGTTTCGGAGATCTAGTAAAAAAAGTAAAAAAAAAATGCCATTTGGCAGTCAAAAATGATCATTAGACATATGCACACCAAATTATCAGATATTTCACAGAGATTTTAATAATAAGTATGAATTTTGTTTACATGCCTTTGGATTCCGTACAAATGTTTATCCGTTAGTCGGCGACGCGGCGCTAACGCGCTTGGACATTTCGTCTCTATGCAGTTAAAGCAGTACGACCGCTTTGAAAAAAAAAACATTTTTTTTTAAATTTTTTTTTCAAAAAAAGTAATTTCTTGTCAAATTTATAGTTTCTCAAAAATCTAATTTGTTCGAAGTAAATTTTTTCAACAATGTTAATCTTTAAAAAAAAAAAAATTTTTGGTACGGGTAGTTCCAGCAATATGCCTTAAGGCACGATGCCATGCGCCCCACTAGTTGTAGTTATGAATAATAAATAATTAATATAAATAAAAAACGCTTGACTTGTTTGTTAAGTTTATAATTGAAAAAATAAGTTTCTCTATTCTTGTTTTCTATTACGGCTTCGTCGTGTTGCAGTCAATAATGATAATAAATAAGGTTTCTCTAGAAATTATATTATCATGTGTTAATGACACTTTCAAATCAATTTTTAGTTGATACAAAGATTATTGTAGGAAAAATAAACACAAGATTTCAAAAGAAAAGTTTATCGATTAGGAATTATCGGAATACAAATAGATTATTTCATTTAAGATTAGTTTATTTGGATTCTCACGAGAATTTTGTTATTAATTAGAAGTTTAAATAAAATGATAAGAATATAAAATAATATAAGATATGTTTATGGTAAATTTTGATATAATTTTACTGGTATTCACATCGTTTTAATAGCGATGATTCTTTGATTCTTTTTATATAATTTATTTTTTATTAATAATTATTTTATCAGTTTTTTATGATATTTTTTTATTGCTTTATGAACACATTCAAAGTTAAAGATTTTGCAAAGAAACAATATATTTTTGAAATTTTCATCTAAAACTTGTTCTGAAATTGAATTTTTCTCAAAATTTTGCAACCTCTGGGTTTGCTATCTCCAAAAACCAATCATTTCTTTGCACCGTCAACACAAGCAAAATGTTTTTTGAATCTTTCTCTCTAAAATTGAATATCTACTTTTTGTGCACTTTGCACCGTACCTTTTAAACATTTAGACCTGCCTTTTGCAAATAATAATCAGTGCGTTTTGCCGTCAGTATAAAGCGAATGTTTTTTGAATCGAAAATTTGTACTTACTATTTTTCAATTATTCAAATTGAAAACTTGTATCAGTACAGTACGCTCTTACACACATGCATATACACAAATACTTGAATTTATTTTAAAGTATGCCAAAATGTTCAGAAACCTTTGAAACCTAAATATATGCAAAAGAATATTTTTGATATTTTTGCGATTACTGTATCAAATATCTAAATTTCGAATTTCAAAATCATAAATTTTTGTTACCAATTACACAAAATTCTATAATGCATAGAGTACTTTTTCTCAAATTTGTCATACTAGAAGTACCTACCAATTTTATAATTCTTTTAGTAATATTTAAATTATTATTTTTGGTTCGTACAATGTCCACAATGTGTAAGATTTTTTTATTATTTACTTTGACTTTGACTGCTTTTATTCGATAGCAAAAGAAACCCTTTTCTTATTTCAGGTTCATTCCAGTTTGCTCTTCTTTTAATTATGGCATCCAATAAGAATTTAAAATATATTTATAATTTATTATGATTGATATTTATGTTATCTTTATTTATTTCTAATACTTTTAAATTCGAACAGCAAGTAGATAGACATTCACACAGTTCTTGCATCGAGAAACAAGGATAAGATAGCGTTGCCATAACCAAGCTATGTTATAGACTATGTTACCGCAGAATTGACCCCTTAATGATGTCACATAGCCATTTTATATTTATTAAGTGAAATATCTTTCGATTTGATTCTAGTGCTCTAGCACTTTCATGTTGCATTCAGTAAGGTAGGTTCTTGAGGTTCATCAACAAAATTTCTTGGTACTCCTTGTCTTCATCGGAATTTAATTGTTGACCTGATTTATCGACTGCAATACGAATTCATACAAAATCTTGTGAAGTTACGGGCATGTTGAAGTTTTTATACTCAAATTGTATATTTTTATTTGAATTACAATCTGTTTAATATTTTATGAGGACTTACATTCGGTAATTGTTTTGTTAATTTAAGATGACTATGAGAAGGCAACCCACTATTTGTCCATATTAGTTGGGGTAGGTATTAATAATTAATTAGTATTATTTTTACACAATTGTTTATTGAGCAATTGTGCCTAAATGCTATTTTCATTTGATATCATATTTCAGATCTATAAATTCAAATAAAAGTCTGATATCGCTACTACTTGATATTATGCTGGCCGAGATAGGTATTGAACCCAAAAACCAATAGTAAACCAATAGTTCAATGGCTACTGCCAGCTATTTTTATGCACAAATAAAATGATACTTTGTATAATTCTGTTAAAAAATTCTACAAATTTATTTTATCAAATTCCGATAACTCAGTTATAATGTGCTGCGCATATAATATTTGTTTTGTTGTGTGGCTCTGATACCATAATCAATATATGCGTCCTTATATAGTTTAAATATGAATTGATTTAAATTATTTATCGTTTTTGATTGATAACCCTCAAAGTTTAGAAAAAGACGACTTCCGTTATTTACGTTTTCTGATATAACGTATCATTGCAAATTAATAATTATAATCATTATATATAATTAATTAAATATTTTTGAATTTAAAATATGTAAAAGTGAAGTATTTTTTTATTTTTTATACGTAATTGAATATTCATAAATTCATATAATATATATATATATATATATATATATATATATATATATACAGTGGCGGCGCTAGACCATTCGTGGGCGTCGGCGAAATTCGTTTGCGAGGCCCTTCTTTTTTGCCAGTTGCAAGTTGACTAGTGGTACATGGCATCATGCCTAAAGGCAAATTGCTGAAACTTTTCGTGCCGTAATTTAAATTTTTGAAAAGCTTTTAAAAAATTTGAAAAGTTAAGTTTTTAGTTTGAAATATTTTGTTGAAAATTTCGAACTTTTTTTCAAAGCAATCACGTTGCGTTAGCTGCTTAGAGACGAAATATCGAAGCGCGTAAACGGCGCGTAAACGGCGCATTGCAGTCTAACTTAACTCACTATTAATTAAAATCTTTATAAAATATCTGATAATTTGATGTGCATATGCCAAATGGCTTTTGTTGTGCTTTTTACTGGATTCCCAAACCGCTAGACCTGCCTTCCTAAAAATGTAATCAGTTTGGCATTTTTTGTCCCGTATATTCGAAACGGCTTATCCTGCCTTTGCCAAAAACTAATCAGCACGTCTTCTCACCTTCAATATATGACAAATGTTTTCTGAATTTTTCAAATTGGTTGATCCATGTTCGCGAAATCGTCGACGAAAATTTGCCAAAATGTTCAGAAATCTTTGAAGATATATACAATTTTATGTTTTAGATTTTTTTGCGATTACTATAACTGTATATGAGATTTATTTTTAATCAGATAAATACACCAATTGAAATAGACAAAAATTACACAAGTTAAAATAAACAAACTCTTCGGCAAAAATGGTTAGTTCTCCAGCTATTAAAAAGCACTAAAATTAAATATTTATCGCAAAAAAGTTTCCTTTGCCCAACCATTTGATTCGTAAATTTTATGTTTTCTCGATCATTATGAATAAAAAATGGTTGGAAATCACCGACTTAATAACTAATTAGACAAAATTTTGCAATCTGCAAGTGATTAATTAGATTTAAAAAATCTATGTTCATACTAATTTGAGTGCACAAATCCGTACATCACATAGTAGGTACACATGGTCTAAAAGCTCGTCCCATTATTCTAAAAGTTAATGAGTTTTTATAATTAATCATTTATCGTAGTTCCATAAAATTTATGTTAGATGATACTAACAAGTTTTTGAAAAAAGATTTTTACAATAAATTACGAAGAAACTGTGCGGTCGATCTTGTCGCAACAATTCAGGACGATCGCCAACTGAAAATTTTCGATTAGTTTTTGAATTTTTAAAATTGGTTCAAAAATGTCAAAATGTCGTTTTTTTAAGACGCTTTAATTTTTTGTCGACGACATCAGAGCCGATCAACCGATTTAAAACATTTAAAAAACATTCGATTTATGTTGATAAATTGTCAAAGGCAGGTTTAGCGGTTTTGGAGATACAAAAAAAGTTTAAAAGGTTATGAATTTTATTTGAAAGAACTGATCATCCCAATAGAATGTTTAAAAAAATATGTTGCTTGTGTTGACGGTGTGAAACAATGATTAGTTTCAAATTAACAGTTTTTGCTATTATCTCATTGTTATTTCTCACTGATAAATTTTTATTGAACATTGATTACTTTTATTCCTCGAATATTTAATTACTGTTTCGATGATTTACATAGTGCTCACATAAGAAATACACAAATATAAACAACCAGAGAATTAGCTTGCGCAAAGTTGTTTAGATTTAATAATCTATAGTGTTGACAGACGATATTAGATAATGTCCATAAAAGATAAAAGAGTAAAATGATAGTGCCTGTAAACCACTGATCACCTTTTTACTCGCACATCCGTATGAAAATTAACTAAATTTTAAATAATTAAAATTTTTTCCGGGGCCTCTTGCGAGGCCCCCCCAGGCGCGAGGCCGTCGGCGGCCGCCGACACCGCCGACGCCTCGCGCCGCTACTGTATATATATATATATATATATATATATATATTATATATATCAATGTATTCTGAGTGGATGATAGATATTAATTTAGAAATATGAACAAACAACACTCTTTTTTTGCACCAATTTATTAAATAATAATTTTACAAACGTTTCGAGACTAGGTTTGTCTCATCATCAATGTGTTATAAATGGTTCGGCCTTCCATGGTTCACCCCCTGGGACCTCCCTATAGAGGTCACCCATACAAAAGTCGCATCATTTTGTGTACTTCAACATGACAAAAATCTGCGATTTATTTTTATTATAAAATTTATTTAATCATAAAATATGTAAAAAAAACTATATAGAAACTCATAAACCATTGTTTGAAGTCTTTTTTCAAGCCTGGAAAATTTTGCACGGCTTTCTAATATCGTCGCCGTAACAGCCTCTAGCTAGCATAGAAGCGCAGAGACAAAATGCATTGGAAAAGTTGAAACAAAGAAGAAATTTAATATTTTTTTTTTGTAAAAAAAGTGTTTTGTGTGGATGTCTCTAAATGGATTAAAACGGAATTTTTCAAAATTCAATTCCCATCTTTGGGTCAATGCACGGGACATCAGAATCAGTAGCGGCGTTAGGCGTCGGCGGTGTCGGCGGCCGCCGACGGCCTCGCGCCTGGGGGGGCCTCGCAAGAGGCCCCGGAAAAAATTTAATTATTTAAAATTTAGTTAATTTTCATACGGATGTGCGATTAAAGCGATGATTAGTGATTTACAGGCACTATCATTTTACTCTTTTATCTTTTATGGACATTATCTAATATCGTCTGTCAATACTAAATCTATACAACTTCGCGCAAGCGAATTCTCTGGTTGTTTATATTTGTGTATTTCTTATGTGAGCACTATGTAAATCATCGTTCTTTTTGGAAATACATACGAGTGGGAATCTTAACGTATCGAAACAGTAATTAAATATTCGAGGAATAGAAGTTAATTTGAAACTAATCATTGTTTCACACCGTCAACACAAGCAATATATTTTTTTAAACATTCTATTGGGATGATCAGTTCTTTCAAATAAAATTGATAACCTTTTAAACTTTTTTTGTATCCCCAAAACCGCTAAACCTGCCTTTGACAATTTATCAACACGAATCGAATGTTTTTTTAAAGCTTTTAAATCGGTTGATCCGCTCTGATGTCGTCGCCAAAAAATTAAAGTGTCATAAAAAAACGACATTTTAACATTTTTGAACCAATTTTAAAAATTCAAAAACTGATCGAGTTTTCAGTTGGCGATCGTGCTGAATTGTTTTTCATCAAGATCGACCACACAGTTTCTTCGTAATTTATTGTAAAAATCTTTTTTTAAAAAAAACTTGTTAGTATCATCTAACATAAATTTTATGGAACTACGATAAATGATTAATTATAAAAACTCATTCAATTTTAGAATAATGGGACAAGTTTTTAGACCATGTGTACCTACTATGTGATGTGCGGATTTGTGCACTCAAATTAGTATGATTTTAGATTTTTTAAATCTAATTAATCACTTGCAGATTGCAAAATTTTGTCTAATTAGTTATTAAGTCGGTGATTTCCAACTATTTTTTATTTATAATGATCGAAAAAACATGAAATTTGCTAATCAAATGGTTGGGCAAAAGGAAACTTTTTCGCGATAATTATTTAATTTTAGTGCTTTTCTAATAGCTGGAAAAGAAACCATTTTTGCCGAAGAGTTTGTTTATTTTAACTTGTATAATTTTTGTCAATTGGTGTATTTATCTGATTAAAAGTAAATCTCATATACATTATTAACTTGTTATTTACATTACAATTAACTTGTATAATTTTTGTCTATTTCAATTGGTGTATTTATCTGATTAAAAGTAAATCTCATATACAGTTATAGTAATCGCAAAAAAATCTAAAACAAAAATTTTTATATGTCTTCAAAGATTTCTGAACATTATGGCGAATTTTCGTCGACGATTTTGCGAACAGGGATCAACCAATTTAAAAAATTCTGAAAACATTTGACATGTATTGAAGGTAAGAAGACGTGCTGATTAGTTTTTGGCAAAGGCAGGATAAGCCGTTTTGAAGATACGGGGCAAAAAGTGCCAAACTGATTACATTTTTAGGAAGGCAGGTAGCGGTTTTCGAAATCCAGTAGAAAAGCACAACAAAAGCCAATTGGCATATGCACATCAAATTATCAGATATTTTATAAAAATTTTAATTAATAGAGAGTTAAGTTAGACTGCAACGCGGCGTTTACGCGCTTCGATATTTCGTCTCTAAGCAGCTAACGCAACGTGATTGCTTTAGAAATAAGTTCGAAATTTTCAACAAAATATTTCAAATTAAAAAAAGTCAATTTCTTTCACTTTTCAAATTTTTTTAAAGCTTTTCAAAAATTTAAATTACGGCACGAAAAGTTTCAGCAATTTGCCTTTAGGCACGATGCCATGTACCACTAGTCAACTTGCAACTGGCAAAAAAGGAGGGCCTCGCAAACGAATTTCGCCGACGCCCACGAATGGTCTAGCGCCGCCACTGATCAGAATTCATTTTAGAGGTATAGTTTCTTCAGCAAAGTATCTTATTTTGATCTCTAGTATCCGAAAATTATATGTGCCTTTTAAATCGACCGATTATAAGCAACTTTTAAATTGACCTGCCCTAATATATATATATACACCTAAGTCTGTTTTTACACGGTCTTTTTGTACGCGGTTTTGATATAACACGGTTTGAAAATTGAAGATTTTTAATTTTTTATGCGATTTTATTCCATTTAGCACGATTTGAAATTTTATGTACTTAAATTTTTTTTGTCAAATTTAATTTTTGCGAAGTATGTTCATATCACAAAAAAGTATTTATGAAAGAAAAAAGTCTGAAACCATCGATAGTATCGATAGTTTGCGAACACTAGCTTAAAGATTTAAGTGAATTCCCCTTTAGCGCGTACAAACAATTTTTACTGGTCAAGGCAAATGTGAATAGCACTAATTTAGGGGAATACCCTAAAAATTCTTGTTTTTCACTAATTTTAATAGGTTTTGGAGATTAGGAACAAATCACCCATTTTTGTATAAGATCAATGTCTTTTTTTACACGTTTTTTTTTGTACACGGTTTTTTCTGGAACCAATCTCCGTGTAAAAACAGACTTAGGTGTATATATATATATATATATATATATATTATATATTATATATATATACATATATATTATTTATACATTTCTATCTTAAACTCCGAAGAGCAAATACATAGTTTCAACAACTTGTTAAGTTATCATGATTATTAGTGTGTTTTGCCATATGTGATGTTAAAAAATATATATCTTATCAATGTGCACATACTAATACCATGGATTAATAATGGTTTCATATGCTATATTAGGATACAAAATTTTAATTTGATTACCACTGAATGATGGCTAAGATGCTAGCCGAAACGTATGGATTTTAAATAAATAAACTTTTAAAAAAACTCTTATTACGCCCGAATTTAAACTCAAATTAAACATATATATCAACATCAAATTCAAGACTATTCAAATATATATATATATATATATATATATATATATATATTTATTATATAAATATATTTTACAAAATACAATACTAAAAATTCAACTACACAATCATTATCCATGAAACCACTACGTCATTATAATAGGAAAATGGTCAATCTACAGCACAATAATTGGAGATTACAAGGAAAGCAAAATCATTTTGAAGATCACAACATGTCATTTTTTGAATTTATTAGGCGCAATTACGGGTTCTACATTTTTTCACAATTTAAAAAAATATCTAAGCTCAATTCTAAACTTATCATAAATTTCAACAAACAAGTGTTTTTATTAAGATGTCGCGAAGAAAAAAATGTTCCTAAGTTTTACGAAATAGACATTAAAAAATTCAAATTCATTAGTAATAATACCCAATACAATAGTTTACAAAAAGTTAGTTTAAAATACATTACACTCACAATTAACAGATGTATCAAAAATATTTGTAATTTTAGAAATACGATTGAAAAAATCACAAATTGGCTGTGTCGCACAGTGGAAATCGATGTCTTTGAAAACTTTTTATATTTCGAAACAATTAGAAACAACAAACAGTTCAATAATTTGAAGCTTTCGTATACTAACAAATTTAGTAAGCTTTTACAAAATAAATTAGAAAGTAACAAAATAATTTTAGATAAAAATATTATTGATAAGTGGTTAAAAAATTATTCTTCTATCGACATACCAGACAGACTATTGTACATGTTTGCTTTAGGACCTAATTTTTCAGTTCCTGCTACTTGCCGTAATTTTAACTTTGTTAAATTGCTCAGTAATTTAGAATATGGTTTGCAACAAATTAAAGATCCGAAAACTAAAATTCACACTAGAAATCTTTTTTGTAAAAAATTCATCTCACATATTAATTCCTTTGATACCAAAAATACAACTTATGATAATATTCTTAGAGACCTTAAAGCTTGCAAAATATTTCTCAAAAATCATCCGAATATAGTGGTCACTAAAGCGGATAAAGGCAATATCACCGTTATCATAGACAAGCAAGACTATATAAATAAAATATCTGAATTATTACTTGACACTAATACTTACAAAATTACCAATAACGATCCAACTGACTACATAAACCGTACGTGCCATAAATATTTAGACAAACTTACAGCAAACAAACAACTGACCAAAGAGATAACTTCTGACTTGAAAAATTTACACCCATATTTCTCCAGACTTTATGGCCTTCCCAAAATCCACAAAAATAATTTACCTTTTAGACCAATAGTTTCAGACATTAATACCCCTCAATATAAACTCTCGAAATACATAACTACAATAACAAAACAATCACCACACTACATAAAAAATTCTTATGAACTCGTTACTGACTTAAAACACAAGATAAATTATATACAAACTAATTAGCTTAGATGTAGTCTCACTTTTCACTAATGTACCTCTAGACCATATTTTAGATGCTATAACAATCCGATGGGATGAAATTTCCTCGTTGACTTCTTTATCTTTGCACTGGTTCAGGGAAACTGTCAAGTTCATTGTCTCTAACACTTATTTTGAATTCAATGGCTCTTTCTATTATCAAATTTTTGGGGCGCCAATGGGGTCCCCAGCAAGTCCATCTCTAGCAGAAATATCTTTACAACTTCTTGAAAATATAATTTTTAAAAATTACAATAAACATATTTTTCATTACCGTTATGTAGATGACATTATCACTTGTATCCCTAGTGATGATGTCACTATGATAATTGATCAATTTAATAACGTCAATAAAAAATTAAAATTTACAGTAGAATTGGAGACAATGAACTCGATAAGTTTTTTAGACATAAAACTTATACGTACTACGGAAAACAAACTAATAACAAATTGGTACCAAAAACCAACTAACTCTGGACGTTACCTTAATTACTTTTCTTATCATCCACTCAAAATGAAAATAGGTACTATAATAAATCTAACTGACCACGCAATACTTCTATCGGACAAAACATTTTGGGACAATAACATCAATTTAATTACAAAAATTCTAACAGATAACTCCTATCCCCTAAAACTTATAAATTCCGTAACTAGTAACAGACGAACGTACCTTTTGAATAAAATGGACAATTCCACAGTACATAACAATTTACCTGACTCAGAAACTCATTCTGGTGTAATATGTTTGCCATACATTAAAGAATTGTATGTTCCTTGGAAAAAAACTTTTTATAAATCTGGACTCCGACTGGTAACCAATTTTAGTACAACTACTAGCACTATTTTTACCAAAACAAAAACCCCTTTTAATATCGAACGACTCAGAAATCTCGTCTATCAAATAAATTGTTTAGATTCTAATTTAATTTACATAGGTGAAACTAGCCAGAACTTGAATAAACGGTTACAACAACATAAAAACAATTCAAAAAACCCAAAACAATTCAAAACTGTACTTGCAGACCATATTTATACCTTAAAACACAATATGGACTTTTCTAATCCGACTGTACTACAATTCGAATAAAATTTATTTAAACGAAGAATTATAGAGTGATCTTTCTTAACTATTTATAACAATAAGACAATAAATAAACGGAATGAACTTAACACGCTGTGCGACACAAATCTCTTCTATTTAGATAACATTTCCAAATTTCTTACTAAACAATAAAAGCGTTGCGCAAAGGATTCGCAATTCGTTCTACACATGTGTAGAATCTTGGTAAAAATATTTTTTAAAAAGGTCTTTTTCCATTACATCTTTAACCAGTCTACGAATAACACACTATCCATTTGTGATTTTTTAAAATTAGTATTTCGTGAAAATATTGTGTAATTTCAAGTTAGTGTTTATAATACATAGTGTAGTGCATTACCATATCCTGATACCATGGATTATTAAAATTTTCCAATTTAACACTAAGATCAACTAATTGTAAGTACTATTTACTATTTTATTTTTTCTTTTCTCTTCAATTCAATTGTTTTAGTTTTTAATTTTATTTTTAGTTTCCACTGAATGAAGGCTAGGATTTAAAATGTGTGTTAAAATGAAACGTATGGATTTAAAATAAATTTTTAAAAAAAATTCATGTTTTTAATTGATGTTACGCCCGATTATTAGACTTTGTTAATACATATGTCAACATCGAATTCAGAATCATACAATATATATGTATATATATATATATATATATATATATATATATATTTAGCCCATCTCGGGTACTGCGGTGTGAAATGGAAATGGGAAAAACTCTCACACTACTTCTTCCGAGCAATAATCGAGTTGGAGTTTAACTCAGCTCACGGACCTGCCCTAGGGCAGTACTACCCATTCTTTATATCTATATATATATATATATATATATATATATATATATATATCTTGATAGTTTTTTCGACGTTGAAACATATTTCAAAGTAACTAGCAGCCCATTCGTCGAAATAAAAAAGGTATAAAGTATAAAAACTTTTATTTATACGTTTCGACACAAGATGCGTGTCATCATTCAGCAACTACAACAATTTGAAAATTTTATTAACTAATATAAACAACAATAAAAATTAATTATAGCATAGAGAAACATTATACACACCACAGGACAAAAACACTCAACAAAAATTTATTTTAAAAAATTAAACTTAATAACATATTAGAGAAAAAAACAAATTGTTGTTTTTTTTTTTTTTTTTTTTCTCTCTAATATGTTATTAAGTTTAATTTTTTAAAATAAATTTTTGTTGAGTGTTTTTGTCCTGTGGTGTGTATAATGTTTCTCTATGCTATAATTAATTTTTATTGTTGTTTATATTAGTTAATAAAATTTTCAAATTGTTGTAGTTGCTGAATGATGACACGCATCTTGTGTCGAAACGTATAAATAAAAGTTTTTATACTTTATACCTTTTTTATTTCGACGAATGGGCTGCTAGTTACTTTGAAATATATATATATATATATATATATATATATATATAATATACATTTACATATACATATACGTTCATATTTTCGTAAAGCATAATATGTACATTTTAGCGATTATGGATAAATTTTTAATTTGACTTATTTTTATATTCAATTCAATTCTGAGAAAAATTAAAAATGTTGATTCCGCACTTTAATTTTATTTGTTTATTAAATTTTATTTGATACTCTGTGGCATTATTGCAAACTGATACATACTAAGAATATTATATCAGTAAACGACATTTCAATTATAAAATCGATATATCGTTAATATTTAACTTTTGTCAACTTGTTTGTTTTCTATTTCAGTTCCAACGCAGAAAATTCACAAATGCGCTGCATATTGCAAAGGTAAGAAAAAATTTCCATTTTATAATCTTTATAAAATATAATCTTTGAATTTATTTATTATAATTATTTACGGCTATAAGTGATTTACACACACCAATTTATTTATATATAGGGTAGGGGTTTAAAGATCCGCGAATAAAAAGGTTCACCACCGATATCTCAAAGACAAGTTAGAAAAAAATTCTAACAATATTTGATAGTAGGTAAAAATATGTATAACAAGCCATCACTTTGGAAGGCGTTTGAGTATCATATAGTCAAAGATTTGAAATATTTGTTTATTAAAATTGGTGAATAACTTACGAGTATTGATATAATTTTGTACACATGTAAAAATATATAACTAGTGATGCTTCAAATTCAAACTCAAATTCGAAATTATTCGAATTCAAATTTTTAAATTTTTTCATCATTTTAAAAATAAAGCAAAATTTTGAAAAATTAAAAAAAATATTAAAATTAAAAAAATGGATTTCTTACAAAAATTTGAGAATATTTCGAAACTTTCAAAAAAATCGAGTATTTTCAAAAATTTCCGAATTCTCAAAAAACTTAAAAAAATATATTTTTCCAATAATTCCAAAAAATTTCGAAATTTTAAATTTTCTTCAAAATAATGAAAAAAACTTAAAATCATCAAAAAAATCAAATTTAAAAAATATTCAAACTCTTGTAAACTTACACATAAGTTGATTATAAAATACGCTCGTCGTCCGATTTAATAAGCTCTTATAAATTTACAGTATGTATTTATAATAAATAATCTATTTGAAATTATTAAAAACAATTATTGATTATTTTCATGCCTCGAATGCTTAATTACGGTACGAGAAGTTCCAGAAATTTGCTTTAAGTTTTACTTGATTCGATAGAGAAATAGTTACTGCAACCAGCCATCTCTTTATTTTGTGAAAAAATAATCAGTGGATTTTAAGATATATTAATTTAAAAATAAAAAGTGTTACATCAAGCATCTAGCTGCTCTACCTATATTTAGAGTGATACTCGATTTTTTTGTAAAATAATATTACTGAGTGTTTAAATTAAATTTTCAGAAAATGAGAGGACTAACATTTACAGTCCGGGGTCGAGCTACGTGTACAGCTACACGGCGGAGTCGGACACATTCATAAACGGAATCGAAGGGAACAACGAAATCAGCCGGCTCCGCATCACGGCCGTAGCTACCATACATGTCGCGGCACCATGCGAATACATTCTGCAGGTAAATTTACTCTACGACTCAAAATACAACTAAATTTATTTAGTTTATTATATGCATTCTAAATTCAAAACACGTTCAAACAATTCATTAATGGCTTATAAAATATAGCAGAGCGGAGCTTAAAAGTCTGCCGGTGAAAAGGTCCTCCAATCACCATTATCTCAAAAAACAAGTGAAGTATAGAATTTTTCAACTTTACTGTTTTAAAGTAGGTGACACAAGATGTGTATCCATTCGTTGCCCTAAATCCAAACGATGCCGCTATCACGAGCGAAAAGTCCACATTATTAATTTTTTAACGAAAATATTTTCCTTTGATGTTAGTGTTTTCGGTTTCAAATACCGTTGTTTAGTTTACGATACTTGTATATGATTTTAAAGTATACGGTATTTAATTGTTTAATAATATGTATTGTTATTTTTATGTTAGATTCAACAGTTTTCTTTATATAACCTTTATAAAAGCTAACTTGTAGTTATGGTGAAAAGGAGCAACTGAGAGTTTACACTGACAAAGGTGTAAACAAAATGTAAAAAGTAAATTAAGTTAAAAAGGCAGTTTCACAGAGATAAATTATATTACTTCTTTTTCCAACTCTGATAATGAATTCTTCTGACAAATTTCCAAATAGAAGTGGACACTGGAGTGTTCAGTGCAATTTTTATAGAAAATGTGCTAATAAAACATATATTTCAAACAGCAGGAATTTTACGAAATAATGGCTTGATTTTTTAGCAAATGCAAAAAAAAAATTCATGAGCATATTTTTTACAAAAATTACACCGCATATAACTTTGATTTGGTATTTTATCAGAAGTATTTATCACCAAAACTGGAAAAACTATTTATTCAATTTATTTCTTATAAAATCGCTTTTTTAACTTAATTTACTGTTTTATTTACTATTTTCATATTGCTTACACCTTTTCTAGGGTGAAGTTTCAGTTGGTCATTTTTATCCCTCCCATATGTAAACTTTTATAGAGGTTATATAAAAAAACTGATGTATCTAACTTAAAAATAACATCTTATAAAACAATTAAATAATGTATACCTAAAAGTTATATTAAGATCTCGTAAACTAAACAAGAGTGCGCAAAACAAAAAATACAAACAACGATTTTATTGTTATAGATTTTCAAACGTTGGTAGCAACGTCGTAATAATCAAGGTGATGGCTACACATCTTTTTTCCTCAACTTTCAAATATTGATAAAAAGTTCCTAACTTTAGTTGTTTTTGAGACATTGGTGGTGGACCTTTTTTCCAGCAGACCCGCTCTACTCTATATTAAGGTTTGTGTGTCAAAAATTTTAATTAATTACGTAGTAGTTTTTGAAAAGTGCCAGTTTGAATAAGGTAAGAAATAAGCAACATTTTAGACTTAATTTACTCTTTTGCTATAGAAAAGGTAAAAATGATGTTTAAGCCAAAATGAGATTGACCGATATTTATGGTAAAGACGTGTTGATAGAACTGGTTTGTTAAATTTTGTTCCGAGTGTAATGATATCGAAAATGCACTAATGCAAACTGGCAAATAACAACATGTGATGTCGCACTGAGTTTAGAGATTTATCAAATTCAATAGTTAATGGCCAATTTAAAGGTCTGGGAATTTCCTCGAAGTAGAAAGTATCGTGTATCTCTGCATTGATGTCTGGGATTCGCCTCTGAAACGTCATGAAAATGATCAGTTTTTAAAGCAAGTTTTCACCTGGGTTGTATACAATACATTATGTGGAATTTCTTATGAAACAATGAAGAAGTCTCAAAACAGTTTCAAAGACGATATTCGCCAGAAAAGGGGATACTGTATTTTTGGTGAGATTGTGAAGAAATTGTTTTTCCAGCTTTTCTGGATAACATAACGGTTAATTCAAATGCCTACTGTTATAAGCTGAATAAACTAAATGATTCTACATAAAAGGTGTAGTATTGCATCAAGACGACGTGCGACCTTACACAAGTTTGGTCAATCGCCAAAAGGTCTTACAGCTTGAATGCTACACACACAATGGTACTACACACATCATATTATCCAGACCTGGCGTCATTGGACTATTATTTGTTCCGGTCGCTAGAAGAATTCTTAGGCGGTGAAACATTTACTTCAAATGAGGAGGTCAAAAAGCACTTTGATTTAATTTTTTGCCAATAATCAACAAAAAATTTATGATCCCCGAATTTTGCTACTCCCAGAAATATTACGAAAGATATTCAACATTAATAGTCAATGTATAATTTAATGAAGTATTTGTATGTTATACAAAAATCGTTTGGCAAAAGGTCTAAAAAAACGAAGTGACTTTCCAAACACCCAATAAGTAGATAGTTGTTTGTTTGATATGTGTTATTTGTATTGATGTAGTTGATGGAGGAGTGACAAATTTTTTTTAATTGAAGGGTGATTGAATTGAATTGAGGGGTGATTGAACTTGTCATGACTATTTATTTTTCAATTTTTGAGAAAATAACATATGCTCAATAGTAAATAAATAATTTAATAAATAATCGCTGGAGTAAAACAAGCAAATCGAAAATTTCAACAGTTTACGATGATTTCGTACATTTCGGTTGCGCTAAAAACATCAGTTTACATAAGAATTGATTTATATGGACAATTTTTCAAATGTTAACCAAAAGGTACAAAACTGCAAAAACTCTATTGGCAAGGTATTATTGTGCCTAATACTCTACGCTACGCTGAATACAACTTCGCAGAAAGTGTTTGAGTTCTAACTTTATATACAAAAAATGTTTTGTATTTGCATGTTGTGCATTAAAACTGAGAGTACTTGTGTAATGAAATATCTAAAGTTGTTGTCATTTTATTATCCGTACATAATAATATAACTCGCGCTCATCGTTCTGCCTTTCCTTCCCAACAGCTATCAGATGTGGTATTTTCAAGTCCAGGCGGTTCCGTAGACCCAGAATTGTCAGAAAGCGTAGGGGCAGCGCTCTCGGAGAACCCACTTGCCTTTTCGATGCATCGAGGCGCGGTGGAGGCTTTGTGTCCTACGGAGGGTGACGCAGAATCGCCCTGGATAGTCAACTTTAAAAGGGGCGTTCTGTCGGCCCTTCAGACAGGCAAAGGAGACATGAGGCAGAGTCATGTTGCACATGAGGTAAAGATCTTTACTCTATTTAAGATTTGTATTTAATGAAGTCGTAAAGCTCGGCCTATCTTTACCAAAACTAATCAGCACGATTCTTAACTAATATCAATTGAAAACTTTTGAATTTAAAAATAATGAATGAATTAAAAATTTAAAAGTTAGAAAAATAATTTTTAATGGATTTTTTAATTAATAAATTTAGGGGCGGATTCTGCCTTAAATAGACCAATGTTATGGAAAGGCGATGTTACGTAGCGCTTCTCATACAAAATGATACTGAATACAGTCAGGCGTTTCAGATAGAAAGCCTAATGTAGAAAACGCATAAACATCAAATGCACTTTATCATAACCGCATCTTTGTAATGTGGCATAATAACAAATGAGTGAAGTTGCATTTTATTCGTAAAACGCCTGATCGCACAGCAAATACATTCCATTTTGAATGTATTTAGTACATACCATTTTGTATGAGAAGCGATACGTGACATAGCCTTGCCATAACATTGGTCTTATTTACGGCAGAATGCCGTAATAATTATTTAAAATAAGGAATAAAATAGTTGCAATTTGTATGCACTGATTTATGAACTGATTACACAAATTTACATCGTTTTATCGTAATCATATGTGCCCATAATTATGAAAGTGGTCTAAGTCATATATTTTTTGTTTCAAGATATTTAATGAATTGCATTTGAATAAATTAAAAAATATTTTTACATTATGCGACATTTTAATTTTTAATTTTATTAGTCTTAATTAATGGAAATTTATTATGAATATGAAATTTTGTGTGAATTTCATACGATAATATTGTTTTTAAAGTTTGAATTGACTTAGACCATTTTCAAAATTAACTGAATGTCCTATAAATGACTTAAATCAATAAAGAACTTCAAGTTTTATTTGAAACAATAATTTTATTGAAATAATTCGTGAGCATTTTTAAACGGTAATCCATTTTTATCATTATTTCGAGTATTTAAGATTTTTAAAATGTTCCTGAAAAACTGGAGGGATGTACGGTAGTAAACTCATAATATCTATATTTTTCTTCCGATACTGGTCTAATGCTGGTGTATAATGGAAGTAATTTAATATTTCCGTATATTTTTGGTCTTCATCTTTCAGGTGAAAGATCCAAAACGTGAAATGTAGAATCATCTAAAGAAGTTTTATAATACATTTTATAAACATCTCATCCATTGAATTTGTAGCCAAGAGACAGATTTGCCCGCGGTATTTTTTACTCTTCTTGTTATTGTATCTTCTAATGATTTATAGTAACAATATTATATATAAATTTATCTTAGAATTGAACCTTAGGATTTGGATTTATCTAGAATTGAACCTAGGGGTAAATTTTCATGCTACACTCGTCGCGCCTCTGTAGCAGGAGCGGAAAATTAAAATTAAAACTAGCTGTAAGTGGAATTCTGTCTTGAGGCAATTATGGCATCGTGCCTTAAGGCAAATTGCTGGAACTTCCCGTACCGTAACGAAATGTTTTCAAATAGATTATTATAAATATTGTAACATTGTCTAATATTTATAAGAATTATATAAACTGAACTGCAGAGTTGAAATTATTTGTAAAGTATATTAAAACTATAGTCAGAATTAAAAATAAAATCTGAAATATTTTTGATATACAAAAAACTAAAAAAAAAAAAAAAATGGAACAAATTTTTTTTCCAAAATCAATTATTTTGTTAAGACAAGCAGAAAGTTCTTTGAATCATTTAAATCGGACGCTTAGTTCTCTCAAAAATTTCCATTTTTACATATTTAGCTCCGTATTTTCAAAATGGCTGGGCCTGCCTTTGCCAAAAACTGATAAACACTTCTCCCAATCATTACTAATTAAATGTTTTTTAGATCATTCAAATCGGATACTCCGTTCTCTCAAAAATTCGATTTCTATTTTCTGCATTCTTTGCTCCGTATCTCCGAAACCAAGCCAAAAACTAATCAGCTCTTTTCCCTATCAATAGGAATCGAATGTTTTTTGAACCATTCAAATCGGTTGATCCGTACGCCCGAAAACGTGGGCGAAAAATTTGTATCCATACATACATACACACACACACACACATCCATTTTTTCTGAGGTATGCCAAAACGTTCAGAAACCTTCAAAACGTCGAGAAATGTAAAAATTTTCAATTCCGATTTTCGGCCCATTACAATAACTTACCCTACGGGAAGTTAATAATCGAAAAGCGGTCCAGTTTGCTATCTATTTATACTTGTTTATCTATGTTCAGAAACGCGTCAAAGAAGGCCACGTGCCATTTTCAAGATGTTTATATAATTTCTTTAAATTTTTGACTTAGACTACTTTCATAATTAACACTAAATGAATTCCATATAATGTTGAAATTACAACCACTATCTAATGGTTCATTTTTGACAATTTCGTAAAAATTACATTGAATACATTTAGTTTAAACTAATGTGGTATGAATTAACTGATAAACTCATTTTTTTTTTAATTTTGACTTAGACCACTTTCATAATTATGGGCACATATGTATTAAACATTTCAGTTTTTGTCAGCAGGTTGGCCGTTTAAATAATAATTTATCATGTGATATTTTATTATAAAAAGCAAAACTATTGCTGAACATGAAATAACATTATTTCCATTAAACGATAGCTTTATACTTTCAATCAGTTCACATAATCTGTTCTCAAAGAATACTTCAGCTTTTCTATTCGGCGATCGCCGTAGACGCGATAAATCACGGACGAGTCTCAAAAATACTGGCATTTGGCATTGTATCTTGAAGGAAAATGCTGGATTGTTACAAAATGAATATTGAATAAATTTATTTAATTATAATAAGAAGTAATTTAATCAAAGTTTTTTATTATTACATAATAAGCAGTAGGATTAAAGTAATTTTAAATTATCTAGTATTATCTGCAATATAATTATCATTGTATTTCAACAGCAATTGGGGAGCCAATTCTGCGGTAACACCGCCGATAACATAGTTGTTTAAACATTGAAAATGTCTATCAATTGCTGAACGATCAGGCGTTTTACACATAAAACCGTATGTTATAAATGCGCATCAAAAAGATGAAGTTATCTTAACATTCTTTCTTGGTTCGTTCATATGTAAAATACGCCAGCATTAAATAAGTATTTACACAGTTTTTATTATCAAGAAGGAAGGATAACATAGCGTTGCCATAAAACACTATGTTATCGACTGGGGTACCGCAGAATTGGCCTATAGATCCACATAACTATTAAATTTAAATATCGTACTAATTTTTAAGCGTGATGTATCCGGAGACTGTTTCACTCGATTTCACATAACAGAAATCCATGGCGGATTATTAATAGTACGTCGTTTCAAAGATTTAACGCAATGTTCTTCTAGAAAGAAGACGATCTTCTCACTTCCGTCAATCAATTATGCAAGTCCAAATTCTAAGCCCGTCATATCGTAAGTATCAAAAATGTAATTATATTACTAGATAAGGTGTATAATGGATTTTTGTGCTATAGGAGTCACCATAACTGTACTCAAACCCTTGATAATCAGCGAGTGGTGAGTTCGTCTTGTCAAGAAAAACACAAACTGCGGCCGTTCAGTAACGGACAAGCGGGAGCCGTTACCACCGTACAGCAGACTTTAGTTTTACGGAAAGAACTGAAACTAAAACAGATACCAGACATACATGGTATTTCGGTATTATGTTATTAAACTTGAATTGATTGTCATTGTAATTAGTTTAACACTAGATTTACGGACCGAGCCAATTTGACGCAATAACTAGTGGTGCATGGCGTCATCCCTTAAGGCAAATTGCTAACTTCCCTTAAGGCTAATTATAACTTCCTGTACAAAAAAATAATTTTTTTAAAAAAATTCAATTTTTCTAGAACTTTGAAAAAATAGATTTTCGAGATTTCTAAAATTTTTGAATAAAATTTAATTTCAAAACATTGAATTTCTTTTTAACCTTTGAAATATTTTGGAAGTTTTGAATTTTTTTAAAGCAATCGCGATACGTTAGCGTAGAAATGAAAGATCGCGTCAGTATAACAAATAAACATTGGTACGGAACCTATAGAAAAGTGATCAAAATTTGTTCTTATTATTAAAATATCTATAAAATATGTGATAACTTGATGTGCATATGTCTAATGATCATTTTTGTCCGTTAAATGGCATTCTTTTTACTTTTTTCATTGGATCTCCGAAACCGCTAGACCTGCCTCCCCAAGTTTCACCAGTTCTTCATTTCGTCAATACAAATAAAATGTTTTTTGAATCATTCAAATCGGACGCTCCGTTCTCTCAAAAATTCAATTAACATTTTTGGCACTTTTTGACCCGTATCTTTTGAACGGCTAAACCTGCCTTTGCCAGAAACTAATCAGCACATCTCCTTATTAATCGGAATTGAATGTTTTTTGAATCATTTAAATTTCGAAAATTCAGTTTTTGGAATCGTTGACGAAAAATTGTATCCGCACATGCACACACACACATACATCAATTTTTTAAGGTATGCCAAAATGTTCAGAAACTTCTGAAACGTAAAGATATATGAAAATTTTCATTTTCGACTTTTTTGCGATTACTATAACCTACCCTACGGGAAGTTAAAAATTGAAATTGAAATTGCAATGAAAAAAAATATGAATACTTGTTCCAAATTATAATAGCACTAATTATGGCGTTAATGTACTTGACCAAAAGAAAAAATGTTTTCTATGAATGATTTGATAATAAACATTTTATTTAAATTGGCTTGGAACTATTTTTTTCAAAAAGTGACATTTTCTTGCATGAGTCAAATTGGCTCTCGTTAGTAAAAATATTAGGTATATAACCAACATCCGTAATTCTCGTGTTAATAATTACGTTATTTTAAAAATAACGCCACAAATTGTCTTATTCAGAATCATTATCAATAATGTGAGGTAATGAAACGATTATTCAACATTCCAAATAGTCATTGCCTTCTTTTTTATTGTTTTTATTTTAATTACAATCTGTCATACTTAGGACATTCAGTAACTGTTTTGACTTTTCTTATTATATAAATCTTGAATGGATGGCAACCCAGTAATTGTCCAATCCAATTATGACACGAACTATGATCTATACTAGAAGTATTTGCTGACATTTTAATTATATGTATGAAACTATACTCACGAGAGGTGGTTTTTACTTGAGGCTATTTTTGACATCTATGATCTCAACTGGAAATTTGATATTAAAGTTGCCTGATGTCAGGCTTGGCGGTAGCGGGAATCAAACCAGCGAACCCGGGACTATTTGGTGCTAGCCCACGTTCTAAGCGACATCGCCACCGCTGGCCCAATAGTCACAAACAATTCAATTTTATGATCATATTTCATCGCCATTGTTATGGCGTTTTATAGCGTGCATGCATTTTATTTGCGATACTACCGGTTCTACAAAATTTTGTGGCAAATATTTTAATCCGTTTTTTATTATGATAAACTTAGATAGTACTTGGAACCAATCTTTATTATTATCATGGCTTACTTAATAATAGATATATTTCTTATTTCAAACACATTAAATATTATTTTTGCTTATGGCTCATATTTATATAATAATTCACGCTTCATGTATATTTTCAGCGCCAATTGAAACAAGAACCACAATGCTTTACGAGGAAACAATAAGTAAACTGCCTAAAGTATCTAATGAGGAAATTTTTAATATACTAGAAGAAATGAAAGAGGCAACAAGTACAGGTGTTGAAGATCGGGCTACCACCTTATTTTCAAACTTAGTAACCGCGTTAAAAACACTTAATAAAGCTGATATGATTTCCGTGATAGGCAAATCTCAAAATCCCGAAAGGTATCTAAATGTTTCATTAGCAGCATTTGCAATCCCACTTCTATTGAAATCATGTTGCATTATAATATTTCAGACATATGATTTTAGACGCCATGCAACTAATCCAAACTGATGAAAGTGTAGCGACAATGATGGAATTATTACGTAACGAAGTACTTAGTGAAGGTCAATTTAATTCTTGGCTAACATTTTTATCATTCAGTAGTAATCCAACTTTATATTCCTTAAAAATGCTTACTGTGCGTATATTTTAAAAACTCATAATATATTATTGAATTCATATTTAAAACATTTATCAAATACATAAATATAAATATTTTAGCCCTTGCTTGATCATTCCAACAAAAATGCTATTCTATCAATATCTTCAATGATATACAGATATTGCCAAATGAATACAAAATGTATGAACGAAAATGTTATCATAACTGCATTGGAAAGTATTGAGAAATACTTGGGAGATAGTTGCAGAGCATCAACATTTCAGTCACAGAATGATATAATATTAGCATTAAAAGGGCTGGGAAATGCTGGACATGCCGTTTCCACAAAAACTTTGACAAATTGCTATAAGGTGCATTTTAATCTCCAATATTAATAATATTTTTAATTATTCAGTTAAAATAATAAATATCTCAAAATATAAATTATATTAACGTAGAATTTGTTTAGACCAGCACTTTGCCAGTAGAAATCAGAGTACAGGCTTTGGCTGCTTATAGACGATTTTCGTGCAAATGGCAAGAAACCAAAATTTTCCTCGATACCCTTGCCAATAAAACGGAACCAACTGAAGTAAGAATTTCTTCCTATCTGGCTGCAATGAACTGTTTGTCCAACAAGGATTTATATAAGATACGTGGAGTACTTTTAGCTGAAAAGGCAAACCAAGGTAATGTTATATGTTATTAAATTATAACAAAGTAAATTTTAAATAGACAAGTATACTACTGAGTTTTTTTTTCATTTTATAGTGGGTTCCTTTATATGGACTCATTTGACTAATATTCAAGAATCTTCGGCTCGTTGGAAAACAGACATCAAATACATCTTATCCAGTGAAAGTTTGCGTAAGAAATTTGATACAAATTTTAGAAAGTATTCTAGGAACTACGAATTTTCATCTTTTTCGAAATTATTAAATGCTGGTGGAGCACTAGAGAGCAATGTTATTTTTTCACCTGAGTCGTATATACCTAGGTCTGCTATGGTCAATTTGACTCTTGATATATTTGGTGAAACTATGAATGTATTAGAAATTGGTGGTAGAGCAGAAGGGCTGGAAGATACTTTTGAAAAACTTTTTAGCCCTGATGGCTATTATCCGGATGAAACACTATCGAAAATATTCAATGTTATCAAAGCAGATGGCAACACCAATGAAATAGAAGCTTTCATACCTAAAAGTGAATATAAAAAAATAAGAGTACCGAAAGGCGCAATATATGCAAAAATATTTGGCAACGAACTAAATTATTTCAATTTCAATAATTTGCAAGATATGTCTAACACAGAAGATTTATTTCAAGACATGATATATAAACTGTTCCGAGGAAGGGATATAGATTTTGTTAAATCATTTAGTGTACTTGACGCATCCTATAGTATTCCTACGATAATTGGATTCCCATTGAGGCTTTCGTTGAATGCAACCGGTACCGTAGGTTTGAAAATCGGTGGCAAAGTTGATGTGGAAAATTTTAGAGATTTTAAAATGAATGTAGTCGGTCATATTGTTCCAAGTGCTGCTATTCGCATTGTTGGCACTATGGTGATGGATGCTTCTGTTACAAAATCTGGTTTAAAAATGGATGTATCTATGAACTCAAACTCGTATATCGATGGTTCAATACGTCTAGATGAGGGAAAACTAGTTGATATTAAACTGAAAGTTCCTAAAGAAAAAATGAATTTAGTGAAAATTACTTCAGAAATATACTTAATAAGTCCATCCGGAAATGAACCTATTAAAGGTCATTCTCAGAGAGAAACATTTTATAGCTGTGGATCTGAAACGGCAGCTGTTATTACTGGAATGCAATTATGTAATGATATTTCTTATCCAAATGCTTCTTCTTCTTTGATTGCACCATATTTTCCGCTTACTGGATCTGCTCGTTATATATTGGATTTAAAAAAAGTTGACAACTTTGATTCTTATGAATTCAAATACCATAAAGAATCAAAAATAATTTCTAGTGAACCAGTTCATATGTTTAATTTATATATAAACACTCCAAACTCTAATGTAAAGAGAAATATAGATATCGGATACAAAATCTTCCCAAAAGCCATGAATGCGAGCGCTAAAATCCATACACCATTCAAAAGGTACAATTTTGTGGGAAAATTAACCAATACGGTGGCTTACAAGGCGCTTGAAAGTGAAATTTCTGAAGATGACAAAAGAATATTAGGCGTTAAAGGAAGTATTGCAACCCAAGACGATAAAATATCATCGAATATAAACATACAATACTTTGATCGCATTTTTGCAGAAGTTGATGGGTTTATTGCATATACTCAAAAAATCGATACAGCACTTTTATTACTTTATCAGGTTTTACGAAAGATAAAGTTTCATTTTTAGGAGATCTCAATAGAGATAAGGATAAGTGGTCGTGGAATGGTAACCTTGCAAGTTCTGAATTATCGGGTGATATGAAAGGTTCTTTGAGTTATACTTCATCAATATACTGTGTAAATAATTCTATGACGTACATTTTTAAAAATCAACAATTGCACAGCGTATCGCTTTATTTGAAATATGAAAATATATTAACGGGTATGCTTAAAAAGTTGGGAATATCATTTTCATTACAATCAACCGAATTTCCACAGTCTCATATTGAATTTTCATGGGGATTTCAGAAAACTCGTGGATATATTGAGCACAACGCGGTTGCGGGACTTGGAGATGTGATATGGAAAACTCATCAACTGTACCGATTGAAAATATTAGATGGATACTACGACTTTGAAGCGAAATGTGCTTTCAATTGTTTGAGCAAGGATATCGATTATTTAGTTAGTGCGAAATACCTAACAAATTTTAAAGGAATTATAGCGCACAGCATTGCCCGTTTGAATGATGAGCATCGAGCATATGCCAAGGTAAATATATTGAAAGATCCTTTAACAAATGATTTAGGAGTATTTCTGCAATTCTTGATACCTAAGAGAAAGTGGACTTTGGACGGTCATTTGACACATAAAGGAAACGAATATGGTGTATTATTTACCGGTTCAGCAATTCGGAGTTTTGCCGTAGAAGAAGAGATCAATTTCAAGGCTGTTGGTTCGTATACAGACCTCAGCGATATCTCAAAACTAGAACATTCAATCACATTGCATATTACTCAAAGCGGGGGAAACATCGAGCGAATAGAACCTTGGACGTTGAAAGGAAAACTATTAGTATCAAATAAACATTTTGAATGTAGCGCCAGCGCAGATTATAAAAAAATAAATATGCTGCTGTACTATTGTATACGAATATTCATGAACATAAAATATCCCTCATTATGGACCTACCAAACCGGCATTATGAAAATACTCTGGTTTTTGCACTCAAGGGGCCAATAAAAAATTATATTGGATCTCGATTTAGAGAAGCGGATCTACTCATTATTTAATTTAAATACCACACTACCATACAGTTCAGTATGCTTTTTCACTGGGATAAGATCAACAACCCCGAAAATAAGTGCATTTTTTTGCTTGATTTAGACACCGCAACAGAGCTTTCGTTTAGAACTTCCCGGACAAAAAATAGACGGAATTAGTACAATTGAGTGAGTATAACAGTCATATGAAAACAAAGCTGATGCATTTATGTCTAAATTAAAATTGTTTATTTTAGAGATAATAAAGTAAAAATAATGGGTTATTGGAATGAGAATCAATGGATTTCGTTTGTAACATCTCATGAAGAGAAACAAGACAACTCTTAATTAGTTTACATCTGGAATCAACAATTCCGATATTTAAAAACATTTGATAAACCTGTCATATAAGGGAGCCGGAAAACGAGTAATGGACCTGAATGTATGGAAGTTATTTTTTATAAACATCAACTATTGTTAGCAGTATTTTAAATAAGTTGTTGTATTTTAGATGCATTTCGAATGGATGAACAATTTTATATTACTGAACGCGACTGGTAATCACTCCCAGCGTCAATTTGAATACTGTCGTTAATGTGATGAGTTCCTTTTATCCGGTACCGAATATAAATTGGATTTTGCAAATAAATTAAATCGTGAATCGGATTCCGTACTTGTCCTAACAAATTGCAAGCTTTTCTATAACAAAGATTCATATCAGATAACAGGAAAATTTGAACGAGCTCAAAATTATTGTAATGCTGAGTATAGTATTAGCGGATCAAAGAAACAATATCAAATATAATTTACAAATATTCAATTTCGAAACCTTTAACAGAAATCAGGACGAATGTCATGGTTTCAAGAAGAAGTTTATATAAAATATGAACAAGAACCTCATCGAGCTGATTTCTTGATGACTACACCTTTTAAATACATCGAGCAAAACGCTTTCAATTACTACTACGACTTTCAACATTACAGAAGTTATTTTACAACTGAGATACAAATATTGCAGGAAAATTTTTATTTACGATCATTTATAAATCATCCTAATGTCCATACTATAGATGGCACCGTGGACATTAGTTCTACTTTTTTGCCAAAGCTAAGTGTATTATTAGAACATCAGTTTTAGGAGAAATGGTGGAAAAATTCAAAGTAATATACGATGACGAAAAACGATGTGCGCTGGATTTTGAGTTCTCTTCGGACAGATCACGTTATATGGGCTTAAATCTTGAAATACCTAATCATATATTGAAAACCAGGTTGGAAAAAGACTTTAATGAGGATCATAAGAAGTGGTTCGTTAAGTATGCTTGGAATAATGATACTTTACTAGCAACTCTTCATATGCGCGAAGAAATGGATATCGATTTCAACACAACGAATGATCAATATATTTTTGAAGTGACTGGTTCTATCGTAGAACACAAACTCAAATGGAGTTCGAGAATAATGATAAAATTCTTCGTATTATAATTGATTCTAGTACAAACAATGAATGTGATGTAGAAATTTACTTTGACTACGATAAAATTGCAGGTAGTTCGAAGGCAATAGCATCTGGAAAAATTGGATCAAATAATTTGGATATAGTTTCATCTACCGACTTTAAACTTGAAACATTCAATCATATATCAGCTTGGAAATATAATGAATGGAATGACAACTTAGAATTTTCATATGCGCTTGAACATTACCAGTTGAAAAATTTAATTTAAAAATGGGATAGACCTTCTAAAATTATGGATTCCACTGATGAATCCATTCAACTTCTTTACTTTTTTTACTGATGATATTGTCAATGAACCAAAAATTTCAATTGTAGATAAAAATATAACGAAAGTATCGATGTCAGCGGAAAATTTGTCAATTCTAATGAAACCTTTATATTTTTATTATCTGCCGAATCTTCTAATTTTGACCCTATCGAAATCGAGTTCAATTATAACTTAAAGCAGAATATTAAAACATCAGAATTAATTGTGAAATGGACACAAAGACGTTTTAAAGTTGTATGCGGATGCTGCTTTAAATAGTTCGATGATCATGGGTAACATAATCATAAATTTGTCCGACAATGAGTTGACCAGAATAATGTTCTTTACAAAAATGCATCGGAAATCCAATTATCAGCAATATTAAATTCAACTCAAAGATATCAAATGCACGCTAAATATGAATTGAAACAAAATGCAATGTTAATTGCAACAGGCATAGATACACCTGTGAACGGTTTCAAACATTTAGAGTCAATATTTGATGTTTACTATGATGAAGAAAAAGGTCATGCTGCTTTCAAATTGACAAAAGATTCAAAACTTGTAGATTTATCATCATCATTTATGTATTTAAATGAACTTTACTCTGCCGATATATTACTTCATGATTCTCTATTTAATTTACCAAACTTGAATATGAAATTGGAGACTCTGGGACATCAAAATTTGAAACTAGAATCTTTCTGGAATTACAACAATGAAAAGCTGCGTTTACTACGAATTTAGAATTTTTAAAAGAAAAATTTAAGTTCAATACCACTTTTCAAACAAGTGCCAGTTTGCTGCCGAAAGGACATCTAGATGTGCAGTACGACATAACAACTGCGATAAATACTTTTGGAATAGATTTAGGTTTGAAAGAAGATTTCTTAGTTTTGAATGGAATATACAATACTACAAATTTCAATAAAGAAGCATTATTAGAAATGGATTCGAAGCTTTCAAATTATCGTGAAAATGTAATTTTAAAATTAGGCACAGGATTAAATGATGATGATGTTGAATATATGAATATTTTATTAGTGAAAATGAAGTATATATAGCATCGAAACAAGCGCACATAAAGATGTTAAAGATGTTTTATACAATTTTACAATCAGTAGTCCATCTACTAATTGGAATAATGTTAGAGGTAAAATATTTTTGGTGCAAAAAAATCACGTCTCATCGGCTGGAATTGAGTGCGAAGTAGACGGTAATACTATAGCTTATCTACAGATGTTCACTTAGAAGGAGCAAACTTCTGCAAGGTCGATATTAATTTGATAGTTTCTTAGATAATTATGAAACCATACATTCTGGATTTATGTATGATTTAAGATCCGAAATAAAAAATAGTGACATTGTTTCTATTGCCATCTAAACTTCATAAAGATAAGCACCAAATTGATTCTTCGCTGGATTTATCACATAGTGGTATATTAAAAGTAACTTCAATGCAACATCGCCTATGTTATATGCTAAAAGCATAGATATCTCCACACAATATAGCTATGATTTGTCGGAGAAATTTGCTAAAGCTCTGATAGGTATGGTAGATGTAAATAAAGATTTGATTGATGACAGTTTATTCTCATTAAAGTGAAAAACTGAGGTTGAACTATGTGAAGATTGTGTAAAAGATACGTTTATTATAATTAAAGGGCAGCAATTTGCAAACACAACTCATCATGTATTCCTTACAACAAATATTCTTAACAATGAAAACGATGTTTCATTATATTTTACACCTGACAGAGCAAAAGTTCTTGAACTAAGAATTAGACATCATTTGAAGTATATCCGAATATATATCTCAAAGCATCAATGCTCAAGGTCTGATAAATACTTCTATACAATTGAACGAAACAAATTCCTTAAATATGCTTTTAAATTTAAGTGCTTTGTTCACTAAAGATCCCTTACTGAAAATAAATACTGCTGAAAAAGAATACTTGTTTATACAAGTTGGACAATCGCATGCACAAGCGAAAATTTATACAGAAAATAATTACGTTGGACATTTATCATACCGTGATAGAGGAACAGATTTGTAATTAATTTTAATGCATCTAGAATGACGCCTGGTTTTGGCTTTTGACACTCAGCTCAAAGAAACAGATGATGACAAAATAATTCTTGAATATAATTTAAAGAATACTTTTAGTGCGAATAGTTATCAAAAAATTTACGGGATTATGACGTGTTTTTATGAATATAAAAAAGATTATTTATAGATTATACTCTATTCATGTGGATGAAAAACTTATCGACATCGTAGCATCTATCAATAATATCACAAATTCAGGATTTGCTATGGGGTACAAAATTCAAACAAGTTTCAAATCGATGCAAGAAAATTTTACTCGAAATTCGTTTCTACCCCTGAAGTCGTTGACATATTAGGAGCGGTTTTCGTTTTAAAATTTATAATATTGAGAAAATATACAAGAAAAATAAAAATCAGTTCTAATGGTGACCAAGGTAATATCGGAATTAGCTGCAAGCAATCTCAAGAAGATTATGTACATTTTAATGGATTTTAAAACAATGATATATAGAGGCAAGTTTGGATACA
>NW_020537365.1:0-13797 GCF_003426905.1 Ctenocephalides felis
GAGCAACCAAGGTGGGGATCTATAGTTGCTGCAGCTTCGCTAATCCAAGGAAGAACGACGAATACCTTCTTCACGCCCGTCAAAAAAATTAACTTAATTTCGGTTTGGAGGTCTATCAAGATACTGTCCACACTATCGATTGAAGTTAGCAACATTTAATTAACATGAAGTATTAATGAAATTGTATCATTTTTTTTAATAAATTTCAGTTTTATTATTCAAAAGCAAGAATTTCATTGTATTAAAAAACAAGTAATAAATGTGTGAAATATATATTAGAATATATATAAAAAATATTGGCGTAGTATTTACATTTTTTTTTCTGTTTTTTGGCGATAGTGACGTCACCGGGTGAACGAGCGTTGCCGAAAACCATCGAATACTCTCGATTGCTACGTAAACTCATCATAAACCTAATATATACATAAGTATTGTGAGGTCTATAGAGCTCACCCGGTGACGTCATTATCGCCTTCTATCTTTTGAAATTTTTTTGAGGACTTTTTCGGAAAATACATACGTGCGTCACAATAACCGGCATTTTAACATTTTACGCAATAAATATTCTATACTTTTTATCATATCCTTATATGAACACTTCAATTCAATATTTTTTTACAATTTACATTATATACTTTATTAATATTGTGCTGCCCTTAAATTTATTGTTTACGATTTTTATATTATTTTTGCCACAAACTAAATATTAACAAGATTCACAGTAATAATGAAGATAAGGTTTATGAAAGTTTAAATAGTTGTTTTCATAACCTTAAACAGAAATCCGGTATTTATGCGAACAAAATGAAACAAATATATATTTTATATTAAAAAAAATAAACTAAATAAAAAATGTAAAATTTATTTTTATAAGAGATATTTCTTTTTAATTTTTATATATAAAATCAAGAAAACTATTCAAAACTATTACATTTAAAAAGTACAATTATTAAGTCTACTCCACATATCTTTTCTAGTATAATGAGTGCTGCTTCGAAAGACTTATCATCACCATGCTGGTTATGAAAAGCGATTGAATCTTGATTGGTTCTTCCCTTGCAGATAATATTTCAAAATTTCGTAAGGTAAGGCGTAGGATTTTTGACAGTTTAAGAAAGTATGACTTGTCCAATGCCATTACCTGAATTTACTCCATAATCGGAAGCAAAATTCACACGATTCCAGGTTGAATGTAAAAGTCAGGCCTCTTCGTTTTTACGAGTGTGGTTAGATGGAATTTGACGTTCCGATCGATGAGTCTTCATTTTGGTGAGCCTTTTCGCACTGTTTTCATCCGAATAGGAACTGCGATGAGGTGGGCAACCAAGGTGGGGATCTGTGGCTGCTGCAGCTTCGCTAATCCGATGAAGGACGATGATTACCTTCACCATGTCGTCAATCACATTTACTTAATTTCGGCTTAGAGGTTCATCAACATACTGTCCACAACATAGATTAAAGTTAGCAAACTATAATTAGCTGAATTACTAATGAAATCGAAGTAATTCTTCAATAATTTTTAATTTCTAAAAAAACGGTTTAAAATATGAATTTATAAAAACGTGTATAAAATTTTGAAGTAGTATTTACTTTGTTTTGTTTTTTATTATGATTTTTTTGTGGCAACTATGATATTAAAAAATATTTTACGCGCGCGCATATTATATGTTTAATATGACGCACGTATAATATTTTTATTATCATAGTTGCCACAAAAAATACATAATAGAAAACAAAACAAAATAAATACTACGTTAATATTTTATACATGTTTTTATAAATTCATATTTTAAACCGGGTTTTTTAGAAATTAAAAATTACTGAAGAATTACTTCAATTTTATTAGTACTTCATCTAATTAAAGTTTGCTAACTCAAATCTATGTTGTGGACAGTATGTTGATGAACCTCTAAGCCGAAATTAAGTAAATTTGATTGACGACGTGGAGAAGGTAATCGTCGTCCTTCATCGGATTAGCGAAGCTGCAGCAACTGTAGATCCCCACCTTGGTTGCCCACCTCATCGCAGTTCCTATTCGAATGAAGACAGAGTGAGAAATGCTCACCAACATGAAGACTTATCGATCGGAACGTCAAATTCCATCTAACCACACGCGTAAAATCAAAGAGGCTTGATTTTTACATTCAACCTAGAATCGATGGATTTTCCTTCCGATTATGGAGTAAATTCAGGTAATGGCATCGGTCAAGTGATATTTTTTTCAACTGTCCGAAATCCTACGCCTCACCTTATGAAATTTCCAAATATTATCCGCAAGGGAAGAACCGACCAAGATTCAATCGCTTTTCATAACCAGCATGGTGATGATAAGTCTTTCGAAGCAGCACTAACTATTCTAGAAGATATGTGGAGTAGACTTAACATTGTACTTTTTAAATGTAATAGTTTTGAATAGTATTCTTGATTTTATATAAAAATATTAAAAAGAAATATCTCTAATGAAAATAAAATTATTAATTTTATTTTTTTTTTAAATATAAAATATACATTTATTTCATGTTGTTCACATAAATACCGGATTTCTGTTTAAGATTAGAAAACAACTATTTAAACTTTCATAAACTTTATCTTCATTATCACTGTAAATGTTGTTAATATTAAGTTTATGGCAAAAGTAAAATAAAAATCGTAAACAATAAATTTAAGGACAGCTATTAATAAAATATATACTGTAAACAATATAGAAATATTAAATTAAAGAGTTTATGAAAAAATATAATGAAAGGCATATAATATTAATTGCATGTATATATTTTTCGGAAAAAATCATAGACCTTATTAGATATGTGCCTTTCATTTACTTTTTTCTCTCGATCTTCAAAACCGCTAGACCTGCCTTCCCAAAAATTTAATCTGTTCTTCATTTTGTCATTACAATAAAATCTTTTTTGAATTATTAATATTAGACGTATATTCAGAAATAACTGATAAAATACCATTATTAATTGAAATAAACCATTATAGCAGTTTATAATCTGTATCATTTTCGTTCTTTCATATTTTATGCTTCCTTTCCCTGAAATAACTCGTTGACCTTTTTTTATAAAATTAATTAAAGGAAATACTTACTCATTCCAAAGTAAACCTAAACATAAATTATGCATTTATCGCTAAACCTTAGTGCCATTGAGAAATTTAATTAGAAATATTATTTATAGGTAAATGTCAAGTGTTTTCCGTTCCCTTAGGAAATTCTTTCTTTGGTAACCGGTTGCTATCTTTTTGTGCAATTAATAAAAGCTTCTTAAAAGTATAACTACGATCGAGTGGGTAATAAATGAGTCAGTGAAAAATTAATATATGAATAACTTATATGAAAAACAATTTGGATTTTTAAAAAAATGCTTTTATAGGTGACTTCTGATTATAATATAAGTCATATGTTGAATATTTCATTTTCATTAAGTTCATTTTTTTTAATTATTTCATTTTTATTTTAAACCTTAGAATACCAAAAAGAGCTAATTGTAAGGAAGATGAAAAACTTTATGGAGAACATTTATTTCATTAGATAAATAAATTTATGTATAAGAAAAATTAAAAGACGTGACTTATTATATCCAATAGATAAAATAAAAGTTGACACGTAGGTTTTCAAATTCCAAATTCCAAAAAATATTATAAAAATTTTATGACTCATTTTCTCCTAATAATAACACATATAAAGCAAGTTATCACAGGTTAAATTACCGTTCACAATAAGAAATAAATAGATATCTAATTCGTTTTGTAGATATAACATAATTATTTTAACACATCTGTAATTAGAAATAAATAGATAGGGTAGGCCAGGGCACAAAGATCCAATTTGACTTTAAGCAATTACATTGTGAAAACTAAGCACATTAAATCACAATAAATAATACACATCAATCAAACAACAATCTGTCTATGTTCAGTAAAACTCCCAGCTAATTCATTATTGTAGTATGTATTTTTCTGTTTTTCGAAAAATTGTCACCGGGTCCTTTTTCACCCATAGGCGGGGTCAAATTTGACGGCCAGGGGGCGAACAAGTCCTAAGTCTTACATTTAATTTATAGGGATTTTATGAAATAATAGCTACATTTTTCAACCAATGCAAAATATAAAATTCATGGTTACATTTTTTACATAGATAACACTGTATATAACCTTGATCTGGTATTTCGTCAGAAACGTTTATTGGCTGAGTTAGATAACTATTTATTTAATTTAAATTTATCTCTTGTAAAATTGCTTTTTTGACTATAAACACTACAAAATTTTATAAATTTATCAATTTTACAATAAGATAAATACAATTCAATTAGGTCACTAATTTGCATGTACTATGCAATGTGTGTTTCAAACTCGAGTTTGGATTGCTCATCTTAGGAATAATTCCAAAGTGATAGATAATATTCAATAAAAATTTTGGTAAAATATATTTTAAGACTACACAATACTTATCCTGAACATGTTTTTTTTATTATAATCTACCATTCATTGACTGAAATTATCATATGGTCTCTTGCCACACGTCGATTTACTGAAAGTATTTTGTTTTTATATATTTACTTTATTTTTATTTATTTTTTTAAAACTTTTTTTTATTATTTTTTATTTTATTCATTATAAACTTTGTAATGTTGCCATAGATTGCCCTTTGACCAGCAATCCTTTAACGTTTCTAAAATTTCTTCACGAACTCAAAGATTTTTCAAGTATACTTTTCCAAGTCTAATGCTTATTTATATTATTTTAACTCTAGTACTATTGTCTTGTAACTTTAAAATACTGATACTGATATTCATAATACATCACTAAAACAAACAATACTCTTCTGTACAAGTTAAGTTTTTCTTATCTGCATTTTGCATTTTTCTGATTATATTATATTTAGTGTTAACAATTGCTTAGGTTACTACATATATTATTATTTTTTTATTTATTTTTTTATTCTCTTTATTGAATTACAATCTGTCTTTACAAAAAAGGAAGAAATATTAAACATTAGATTTAAACGGTTACCCAGTAGTAAGCCTTTCCAATTTTGATATATTAAATTTAAATTTTGTGATTATATAGAGTAAACTTAAAAATAAAAGATCTATGAGGTAAATGAGTATAAATTGTGAATTATAACAGCGAATAAGAAAGACATAACTAAAAAACTACATATATTATATTATGTAATATTGTAATTGTATTTCATGTGCTGCTCTGCATGTTCAATACAGAAATTGTTGTAGTTCCGTAGTACGTGCATACGCTTAAGCGTGTGTACATCCCACATCGTGTGCCACTAATTTGCGAGCCCTTTGAAGCGCAATTAATAGGTGTCTCGATGTAGTTTGCGAGGGCGCGACAACCATGCACGAAGTTCAATTAAATCAATCAACGTTGCCGAATTGAATGGGTTTTCAAGTTTTTGACACAAAGTTTTCCATCGACCAAACTTTCCCGGTTAATGGTTTTTCCGCTAGTGCTGTTGAAATGATCAGAAACACGTTGCAAAAATTAAATTAATTGAAATGATATATATATATATATATATATATATATATATATATATATAGGGTAATCCTTAAAATGGACATTTTCGAATTTTCTTGCTTCCAAGGGCTTAATATTAACTTTTAGATAATGCGCAATTCAATCAAACTTCGTATGGAAATAGCATGAAAAAATTTTGAAAATTGAAAACAAAATTTTTTAGGTATAACTTAGCGACAAATGAATTAAAAGTGAAAATTCAAGTAATTACAGTTACAACTTTCAGATAATTGTTTTTTATTAATTTGGAATCATTTGAGCCCTTGGGAGCAAGGAAATTCGAAAATGTCCATATTAAGAACCACCCTAATTAATCAAATTAAAACACACGCCAAATAAAGCATTTCTCAATTAGTTAACAAAACGTTTTTATAGAAACCAGATTTGTTAAAATTGGTTTGTCGACTTTCAAAGTTGCTCTGATATGTGAGGTGTTTTTGTGCCCCAAATTTGAGCTTTTTAATCATTTAATAAAACTGTACTAGTGACTATTCTGTCAATATGATTGGTAACTTTTCTTCATGTAGAATTAGCAAAATCATAAACCGATTTTGGAAATGTACAAGTCGTTCGAAATATATTAGTCGAAAATCGTACTGCTTATTTTTTAATAAATATGAACTAAGTCGGTTTTTTAAATTAATTCTTGAATTGTTTTTGATGATCTTATTTAAGCTTTTTATGATTTTGTCTAGTCTTTAGCCTAAAGTATTATTAGCCTATAAAATGTAACTAAATAATATGTTTGGAAAAATTTCAAAATTCTATAGTGACAATTTGAAAAATAGCTAAATTTGAATTCTTATGGATTATGTCAATTATTTAAACATATTGAGAAATTTATTCTAGTTGCCACTTGCATTTTGTTGTGTCTATTTTTTCTTGTAAAAGGCCACTCACATAGAATGTCGATAATAGGTGCAAATTACATATCAAATTGTCAATAAAAAAATATAATAAAATCATATTATGGAACTACTTACTTTATTGTTTGTTCAAGGTTTTGCGACACAATTTTCACTGTTGTATAATTTTTATACTTTTTCACAAGTAAGTGTTAGATATTCAATAAACAAACAAATTAATTTGAATTCTTAGGTCATGTATTAAATATGATACATAGAATTTGATATCTTTTCCAAGAATAATTTTCTTTTTTCAAAAACAACCTCAATAATATTGGGTTTGTTTTTATGGAACATAAAAACCTTTGCTTATCGGGCATTTTTGATATTTGTTTCGTTTTTTTTAGATTTGATTATCACTGTCTTACTAGATGTATTCGTAGAATTTTATTATTTTGTTTAAAAATTGAGATGATTTTGATTTATATATTATTATAGGTGTTTCTAAATTTTAAGTTATTTACGTATGAGTATTTGGGGCCTAAGTTTCTGAGGAAGGAAGCATTCCGCATTCCCGATTGGTAAAAACTACAATAACATATTATTTTTGGGTTTATTTTTCATAAAAACAAAACCTAAATAATATTAGTTGCTCCAAATATTAATTATATTGAAGTTTCTAATTAAACACCAATTTTGGGCACTGCGGTGTGATATGGCAATGGGAAATCTCTCACACTATTCTTCCCTAAATCGAGTTGAAGTTTAACTCAGCTCACGGATCTGCCTCATACTAATATATATATTTCTATGTCGAAATTAAATGAAGTTCAAAATATCTTAAGCAACCCTATAATTCCATGGTATTTTGTTTATAATGGAATAAGTTGCAGCCTCTCAATGAAAGTTGTTCGTGCGAATATCATTACTTTGTTTTGCTCTATACAATGAAGCCTATATTGGAAACGAACGCATTTCAGCATCAATATCATTCAACTCAAAAATGCCTAAATGAACTTCTATACTTATATTTGAAATTTATTAATAATGATAATATCATTAATAAATGGTTGGCAAAAACGCTTGTGAAAAAATGTATCTTAAAGCCTTTAGAATGACTTTTTTTATTTAATGTCTTCAAGTTCATATCGATTATATTATACGGTAGTTAAAATAGATAATATCAATTTTAAATTATTTACATGAAGCCATTTCTATTAATTGCGAGGAAAGACTATTCTCAATCTTGACTGATATTTCCACATTTTCTTAGCTATACAGACGCATCTCTTTGTTTGAAAAACTCTTGATATAGAAAATAAAAAATAACAATGCATTCTTAGAAACTTTATGAACAAAACTTTAGAAAGATCTTCCAACAAGCACTTATTATGTTTCGTAATGCAGGCATTGGTTATTAACTTTTTGTTGTAGTATACAACTGTCAGTATAAAAGTATGATAATAACTTTAGTAATGTCACAATATTTATTTTAATAAAAGTATGATGTATTTCTCAACATTTCTCTGTGTACATAAAAAGTATTTATTATAAGAGATTATCACTTTGCAATAAGTATGCCTATAGGTTCTCTTAAATATTGTAAAATTGTTCATATTTTTTACATAATTATACATAATGTTATTAAACTTTTTATTATTTTTTAACAAATAATCTTTCCGTATTGTATGATACATTGACCAGTATTGTCATTTCGAAGTTACTCTTTTTAAAAAAGTTACTTATTTTTTATATTATAAGACTTATAATATAAAAATTTAATATAGTTGTATACAAAAATAATAGTCTAATATTTAAAATGAAAAGAAGCTTTGAATATGCAATATATCAATTTTAATACATTCCTTTAAAAAGAAAAGAGTGCGCGTAAGGTTCACACTCGATTGAAGTAAAACTTATTTGCATATTAGTGTCAACCTTTATACACATTTATATAATGATAAATTATAAATTATATATTTATAATATCATTAAAAATATGTATAATATTAAAAACAATAATGTAATTAAATTCATACTTTAAATATGACATGATCGGTTTGTCATTGTAATTAGCATTTAGAAATGAATCTTCATTAGAGAAATGAAGTAATTGCTGATAAGTAAATTCTATAATATTCGTTCACATAGTGGTTTATGTTAAACAACGTCTAAACAAATATTGTTTTTGCAACTTCACTCATCATGGAATTGTATTTGAAGAACTTCATGCAATAAAATTAACATACATTAATTGTCTGCTTGTATTTTTTTACTTTTTTGCTGACAATACAATGTCATTCTTTGAGCAGCTGTAATATCTTTGCCTATAAAAATATTTTCCATTAATATAGAAATAATAATAATTAATAATATAGAAATTATTTCAATAAAATTACGTTTCGTACACGATACAAATGTTTCATTTGTTTTATTAATTTTATTATAATTATTTACGGGGAACAGTGTAATTTTTTTCTCTGATTCAGGCATTTTTTATTAAATCAAGATTTGTACTACGATGTAAGTTCAAAACTAATGACCTTCCAATTTCCTTATTGTATTCTTACGCATACAATATTGATGTCAGTACGCATACAACGACAGATCTCTATTCACGCCACACGACGACTAATCACAATCGACCCGTATAGAAATGATTTCATCGAGAGCTAATGACAAACTGTTCGGGCGTAACGCTATTTCCGCGACTAGATTTACTCTCTAGTCGCGCCTAATGAAGATTTACTTCAAAAAATTATTCGATTACTAAAATGACCTTCACTCTATAGTGTTTGTGTAAAAGGTGAAAATTTACGGATATCTGTGTTTTTTAATTACGAATTATAAAATAATGAAATACAAAAATTGGTTCAAAACCTAAAAAGCAGTTTTAAGGGTGGCCAACCCTCAGCACACACGCATATATATATATATATATATATATATATATATATATATATATATATATATATATGACTTGTGTATGAATTACATGTAAAGTTTTGACTAGAAACAATTCCAGGGTTTTATATGCAAATAATTGTCCAAACAAACTACTTATTAAAGTAAATACACTCAGAACGATTTAGTTGATAGTAATGAGAGAAATGTAAATAATACGTGGACTTGAAATTAAGTCTAATTAACAATTCCACATTATGTAATTGAAGGAGTGCTTTCTAATGAAATGTTTTTCATAGCGTTGCGCACGTTAATTAATATCGTATGAAATTATAGCTAAAGTACGTGTTTATAAGCATCGAGTCCTTATTGCTTTTAACCACGCTTTTATATATATTCTCTATGTATGTAAATGAAATGAAATTACATACATATAAGTAAATCATAATTATCATGAAATATATACACAACTAATTATGTGTATGTAGACACGTACATAATATACATATTAATTCTAATTATGAATCTTAAAGATTGTAAATTGGATTTTTCATGAATAGCTGGTGATGACGTAAGTCAAAAAGTCGAATTATTGTGGATGAGTTAAAAGTTGTTAAAAGTCTTGGCTTACACATATATATTTATTTAATAGTATTTCTCACTTTTAGATGTCAGACTTTCCATAAATTTTATTTTAAAAAAAGGATATGTTTTAACGCAGTATAAGTCCCAAATAATTCAATTTTTTTGTTTATTAAAACAAACATATTCCTGCTGAACTTTATACAGGGTGTCCCAGAACTTAACATCAAGCAAAAATGGGCTGATAGTATGCATCATATAGTCTTCACTGTCCTAAAAGTATTAGAAATAAGAATTTGTATTCTCACACACACATATGCAGCAATCAATTTTTTCTAAGTTATGCCAAAATGTTCAGAAACCTTTGAAACGTAGAGATATATAAAACATTTCTTTTTTGCGATTGCTATAACTTACCCTACGAAAAATTAAAAATTATTTCACGTTGTTTGGAAATTATGAGCTTCTAAGTACAACCTGAAGTTTTGGCGAAATTATGATAATTTTTCGGTTATTGTGATTTATTTTCATTAATTTTTTTTTTTTTTTTTAACTTTGGAATCGTAACTGTGAATAACATTTCTAGGATACAACCAACACAGTGTTGCATGGCATTGTGCCTTAAGGCAAATTGCTGAAATATTCCGTACCGCAATTTAAACTTTTGAAAAGCTTAAAAATAAAAAGGTTTTTTTTTAGAATTTTGATTTTTCTTGAATATTTTTGAAAACTATGAAAATATATAAAAAATTCGATTATTGATAAAATTGAGAAAAATTTCTTCTTTGAATGTAATAAGTTTCTATAAAAAATTTTGAAATTTTTGAAAACACTGATAGTTTTGTAATACACTGATATTTTTTGGCAACTGAAACTTCTTGAAAACTGAAACTAAAAATTTTTTTTTGACAATTTTGATAATTATGAAATTTCTTAAGTTTTTAAAACCCATTTATGTGAATTGATTCATACAGTCAAATGATCAAAAATATCTGATTTTCGATCGCCAAATGACATTTTTTCCAACGTTTTTCTAATGTCTACTCTTTGATAACAAATACTAACATTTATGTCTTTTGTTACAAAATTTTAGCGATATCAGCAAATTTCCTTAAAAAAAACTTACTTCAGTCATGCCTGTGTTACTATGTCTATTTCAATTTTTTTTAGAACGCACTGTTTGTACTACCATCTTGTAATTCGAAACCGCTAGACCTGCCTTTGCAAAAATTCAATCAATTCTTCATTACTTCGATATAAGCGGCATGTTTTTTGAATCATTTAAATCGGAAGCTAGTTCTCTCAAAAACTTAATTTTTGATTTCTGGATTCTTTGCTCCGTATCTCCAAAACGGCTGGATCAATCTTTGCCAAAAACTAATTAGCACGTCTTCTTATCAATAGGAGTCGAATGCTTTTTGAATAATTCAAAACGGTTGGGTGTGCTCCTGAAAACGTGAACGAAAAATTGTATCCATGCATACTAACTTACACATACACATTTATTTTTTCAAAAAAAAAAATTGTATCCGCACGCACACACATACAGCAATCAACTTTTTCTAAGGTATCCCAAAATGTTTAGAAACCTCTGGAACGTAAACATATGCAAACAATTTTATTAACGATTTTTGGACTATTACTATAACTTACCCTAAGAAAAGTTAAAAATAACACAATTGTCACAAGTTTTCAAGAATTAACTTTTAAAGAACAAGAATTAAGTTTTAAAGAACTTTTTGTTGAACTCTGAATTTTATATAAATTATTTGGAAGACTTTGAGAAGCCCTCCTTTATAAAAATGTACTAGAGCGAATATATATATGGGCGCATATGAAAATCAGCTTAATCTTGAATAATTATGCAGCACCGAAACCAGTTTAGATATCACTATTTGCAAATTTAGGATGGTGCTTGGTTTGTAATCGTATTGCACTGTGATTCAAATTTTATCATTGCATATGAACTATGTTAATTTTGAAAATTAAAACCAAATCATTAACTTGTCATGCTGCAGCAGAGTTTATGTGGTTAACCGTTTTCAGAACTTGGCATAGGGTTTCGGTATAACAGCACGCACGTCAATTTGACTCTAATTATGTTTGGTTACGTCGAAACTTCGGTGTTAAATAATTCGCATTTAATAAGCTTTATGAGTTCCTGCAGCTGATATTTATGATAAATGGAGAGGCCTACAAAGTAACGAAGACGTACAGTCAAACCGAGGGACCCGGCCTGTGCTCATGCTTTTCTCACCATTTGTAATAATTATATTGTTTATAATAATAATCTATTGGTTAGTAGATTAGTTTTTGAATAACTCCAGCGGTTTTGGAGAAGCAGAATAAAATGTGCTAAAAATAGTTACTTAAGAAAGCCAAAATTTTCATAAAATATTCATATATGCAATCAAATTATCATATTTTTTGTAGAAATTTCAGATGTATGAATACTTGTGTTGCCAACTTTTTGGGTTCTGTATATGAAGTTATAAAATTTATTAAAACTCTCCTTCGATAACTCAGATTGTTGGGTTATTATTTAACCCTTGTAGCCGTGGATTGTATTAAATACTGATTTATTGGTATAATTTATGTATTTGTTGCAGTTCAAATTAAACTATTGATTTGTCGCTGAGTTCTAATTGAAGGCTATATATTTATTGATTACTTATTACACATGTTGTTACGCAGACTTCAGTTTTTGAAATGAAAAAAATAAGTCTATCCAAATCTCCGCTATCCTCTCTTCAGGGGTAGCAACCATCTGGTATAAAAACTCAATGCCATGAAGATTGCCGCTTTATGGCCAATATAATAAAATGAAAATACTTACGAACAGGTTCTAATACATCTACAGCGTAGGGTAGGGCAGGGCACAAAGGTCCAATTGTGTTTCAGTATTTATACTGTATAAACCAAATGAACTATATCACAACACATAACACTTCACAAACAACCAACTATGTTCAGTAAAATTCCAAGTTAACTTCTAACTGTAGAAATATGTTTTTTTTACTATGCTTCTAAAATTCATCATTTATCCAACCTGGGGGCAAATAGATCCAACATCTTTTTTGGTGAGATTTTGGAGAAATTTTACGACACATTCAACCAATGTGAAATACAAATTTTATGGGAATATTTCATTGTATATAACCTTGATCTAATATTGAAAGAAAAATTCATCAACAGAGGTCGAATAACTATAAATTTAATTCATCACGTGTGAAATTGCTTTTTTGTACTTACTTTATTTTTTTACTTGCTATTGCTTGTTATTTACACCTTTGTCAATGTAAAGGTTTAGTTGGTCTTTTTTTTACCTCACCCACATGTGAGTTTTTTATAGAAGTTATACAGAAGAAACTGGTGAATCTAACATAAAAATTCAAGGCATCGTGCCTTAAGGCAAATTTCTGGTACTTCCCGTACCGTAATTAAGAGACCGATTCTGCCGCATAACAGAAAAATGTTATTGCAAGGCCATGTTATGAAAAACATCCATACAAAATATTGACTCAACCATGTGATTGGTATGCAGTCAAGCGAATTTTTCAGGTTGTCTGATAGACAACATAACCTAGAAGCCGCACAAATGTCAAAAAAAACGATGTTAGATAACAGGGTCTTTCTGACTCAGGTTCATAACATACGAGTGACGTTGCAGGTTATGTGTGAAACGCTTGAATGCACAGCAAAAACATGACATTTTGAAAGTATTCAGTATGATTTAGTAGCATAATGTATGCAAGTTGGAGCGTAACATGGCCTTGCCATAACATTTTCCAAAATTAAATGCTTTCAAATGGATTATTAAAAAATACTGTAGCTCTTATTATTGCGATATATAGACAAAAATATAAGAGCTTATAATTGAACGACGACGTTTTGTTTACGTGCAAAGTAATTAAACAAAACGTGAGCA